>NW_007727900.1:224414-244070 GCF_000696425.1 Galeopterus variegatus
TTTCTGTTTTGCTGTTTATTTTCTGTGTTTGTTCGTTCCTGAGGTTGCCTATAGTGATTATGATCGTTCGTTTTCTTTTCATGATTGTCATTTCTCTTATAGTAGTGAGTTTTTATTTTACTTGCGTTGTTTTGGCAGTGGTAATTATATTCCAGGATCCAATCCCAGTGCTCCCTTGAGAATTACTTGTAAGGGTGGTCGTGTGGTGATGAACGCCCGGAGTTTTTGTTTGTCTGAGAAATATACTATTTTCCCTTCATTTCGGAAGGACAGCCTTGCAGGGTAGAGTATTCTTGGCTGGCAATCTTTGTCTTTTAGTATTTTAAATATATCATCCCATTCCCTTCTAGCCTTTAGGGTTTGTGTTGAGAAGTTTATTTATTTATTTATTTTAAACATTTTATTAATATTGTTTTTTACATTCCAGGATGTTGTTGCAGAGCAGTTGGGATGGAAAGGGAGAAGGGAAAGGGGAAGGAAATGTGATGGAAGAAGGAGGACGGAGGAGGGGTGGGATTGAGGCCTGTGGTACCCCCTCATTCCTACAGGGGAGACTGGAGGGCTTCCAGCATGGCTTCATCATTGCCAGGCTGGGTGCAGATGTCAGGGGAGTGTGGCAAAAGCTCTCACCTCCAGCCACCCCAGCTCAAGAAGCCAGGGCCCTTCTTGATGTGGCTTGGTGGTCATTGCTGGGCTGGTTGCATGTGTCGGAGAGAATTGCTGAGGCTCCTGGCCCTCCCCCTTTTCTGGCTTGGTAGCCCAGGGGACTTCTGGTCCTTCTAGGTGTTATACATGTTCTTTGGTGAAATGAGACTTTTACTAGTTAATATCAAACTTTGTCTCTGGTTGTGGGTACTCTGTTTTTTCCTTCAGTTCTGTGTTGGATTATTTGCTGTTCCCACCACTTAAATTCTGCACTGGAACTAATTTGTTGTCCTTTGGTTACTTCTAAAATGGGGGAACTTCCTGTGAGGACCAGCACTTGAACCCTGTGGTTGAGCTAAATTGCTGCTTTGCTGCTGATTCCCTGGGGAAGACTTTTTGTGCAGCTCAGGTTTTAATGGTTGACTTTACAGGTACTTCTGGTTCTAGAGAAATACAGTGCACTTGGGCTGCTTAGAAACTCTGGTCTGGGCCTGAGCCTTTTCATCAAACTGCACCCCATGCAATTCTATATTCCTGACCAGTCTCCTCTGAGTGGTCCTGTGCTAATTGAGGGGCAGATCAGCTGTCCTTGCTGTGTCCCAGTGTTCTTCTGTGGGCCCATTTCCCTTACCGCCCATGCTCCAAACACTTCGCATGGGACAGGCCATGCTCCGGTCCCTTGTGATGACTCACCAGCTTCTGAGTGGCTCCTTTTTTCAGTTGTTGTGGCTCCTAACTCATATGTGGGCCCACAGGAACCTTATTAATGGTCTTGCTGGTCTGGGAGGCCACCAAAGCCCTCTTCTCTCCTGCCACCTCCAAGCAACTTCATCCAAAGAGCACAGCTGCAGCTTTTGCCAGCTTCTACTCCGTGCACTCAGCAGCTCCAGCCTGGAAGTGGCCGGGATTCGAGATGGCCAGAGCAGTTCTTTTTTTCTTTCATTGCGGGTTCTTCTGCCTTCATGCACTCTGTAGGTCTCTCCTCCTCTTTCCCTGAGCTCTAGCGGCCCCAGCTTGGCTGTTGTTGCGTTTTTATAGTTATAAATTGGTTGATTTGTGGGAGAGAGTGAAGCTGGGGACTGTCTATTCCACCATTTGACTGGAAGTCCCTAAAAATGCTTTTATTGAAGTATAACATACATCCAAAAAAGTGCACATACCGTTAAGTACACAATTCAGTGAATTTTCACAAACTCAACACCCTTATGTAATCAGCAGAATATTCCCAACTTTCATGCCAACTCCCCTCAAAGGCAACCACTGTCTTGACTTCTAGTATCCAGGCTAGATTCTCCTGTCTTTTGTATTTTATAGAAATGGAATCCTGCAGCATATGCTGTTTGGTGTCTGGCTTCTTTTGTTCAACATGTTTGTGAAGATTCATCAATAGCGTTGCTTAGAGATATTATCTTTAAATTCTCATTCCTGTATAATAAATGGTTGTATAATTTAATATCTATATTCACCTTTTGGTGGATATTTGGGTTTTCTGCATTGGGGACTATTGTGAATACAGTTGCTATGAAAATTTTTTTGCATGTCTCTTGGTTGAACATAAGCTCTCATTTCTGTTGGGAAAATATTCAGGAGTGCTAGGTCATTGGATAAATGTCTGTTCGGCTTTAGCAGAAGTTGCCAAACACTTTACCAAAATTGTTCAACCAATTTAGATTCAACTGGGCAGGAGGGCTCTAATTGCACCACAATGACCTCTATGCCAGCTCTTTTGTATAGGAGATTTCTTCTAATTCTCCCCACAACCCTGTAAGAAAGGTGCTCAATGGGGAAGTTTCGTTGTGTTGCTTAGGTAAACAATGACAGTAGTTTGATAAGCTATCATAGATCAGGGCTGTCAGGGCTGGTTGGTTAGCTCAGTTGGTAGAGCATGATGCTGGTTGCAATAAGGTCATGTGTTCGGATTCCTGCACTGGCCAGCTGCAAAAAAAAGTTATCGTAGATCTAAGAACAAAACATATAGGTTAGAAGAGAGTAGGCCTGACTTTGTTCCACTAGTTGTGGGGTTCTTAACCTGGAGGATGGCTTTCCATGGATAGAATTTGGAGAATACATGAACTTGGATGGGAAAAACAAACCCCACATCTTTATTTTCACCAACCTCTACTTGAAATAGAGCTTTTCAAAGAATGCAAGCAACAGACCACAGTAGCATTAGTTGTACCTGTGACTACAACACCACCAGAATCACAGATATTTTTGTGCTTCATGACAGGCAGGGTGACCAGTTGTCCCAGTTTTCCAGAGACTGAAGGAATTCCCAGGACATGGGATTTTCAGTCCTAAAATGAGAAAGTACAAAGCAAACCAGGATGAAATGGCCAACCTAAACCCAGGTGTAGCAGATATTAAAATGTCCTTTACACTTACCACTGTGAAATTGTGGTAGTTATTAGGCTCATTAGTAGATCTTATGTAGTGAATTTTTAGACATTCCAATTTAATGAGTGTTACAATGTTTTAATAACTATATTTCAGTTTAATCAGTTTCTTTTGTAACCTATATATTTTATTTTATGCATTTAAAAACATCATAGGAGTTTTGACAAACATAGGAGTTTGTCAGCTAGAGATGGGGGCAGGAAAGACATTCCAAGTGGGGGGGAACAGTATGAGAAAAAGAATGTGAGCACCTTACAGGTGCCTCTGGGAGACTCTGTGATGAGCTGAATGATGAAGCCCGTTCTTGGAGAGAAGTGAGAATGGGTGGGGGGCGGGGAGTGTCCTGTTATAGGTGCCCCAGAGGAGGACTGGATTGCTGCAGAGAGGGGTGTGGGGAGAAAGGGATAGAAAGAGGACAACTAACATCTATAGTGTTCTCATGGATTTCTTTCACAACTATTTCTGCCTTGCAGGTTTTTCCACCTGGCTCAGCTCTGTGGTCCAGAGAAAGGGCTAACGTTTATGGAACAATGAATTCTTCTTTCCAGCCCTGGGTAACTATCGCCATTGCCCAGGGAATGATCCTTTCAGCACAGGTGTACCTTTGCAGATCATGCCCACCTCGACTATGGGTGTCCTTGATTGGAAGAGTGGACTGGGTCCTCTCTCTCCTTCATTTTAGCTGCCACATGGAAACATTCTGGGCTTTCCAACTGGACATGAACCTGTGCTCTTCTCCCATCTTCTCTACTCTCCTGGCCCCAAGTGGAAGTGACATGCAGGCATGAGATGACTCATAGGGGAGGAGGATCAAGTATATATGCGGGCCAATAGAGGCAAGGCCAAAATGTCATATGCATAACTCAGACTGGACTCCCGGTTCTTAAAGGATCCTATGAGGCCCCTGAAGAGGGCAAGCAGGTCAAGGTGAGTAAGGCGGGTACACTGTGGGCCCCAGGGAAGCTGAGAGCTGAGCAAGGGCCTCCCTTCTGCAAGGCTTGCTGTTGCTGCTGCCCAGTCTTGCCCAGACAGCTCAGAGCATAACAAGGGTGTGTCCTTACTCAGCCACATTACTTCCCTATGACTTGGAGATGGACAGCTGGGCAGATTGAGAAATGCCATCTTTGGGAGAAAGGGGAAAGTTTCCACCAGGTGGATGAAAGGTGTTGAAATCTGAGGAGTAACTTATAATTTAGTAGAAAAAGCAGTTACTAGGCTCATCACAAAAACTGGTGCATGAAGCCACTGCCCAGGCCCCTGAGCATTCATTCATTCATTCGTCAAAGACCCAGAGCTGCTTCTGTAGGAAATCTTGGTATTTAACACTGAATAAAGGGGACCACATCTCTGCCACTATGGGTGAGGGGCCTATTCTCCAACAGCTCTTACACCAGCAGGCCTTCTGAATATCACATATCACAGCAAGAGTAAGCAGGTTTTAAATACAACCACTCTACAATTATTTCTGTGCTCCTTTCACTTTTCTTACCTTTTTATTTTTTATTTTTTAATTTTTTACTTACCTTTTTAGATGCCGAGAATGTCATAGTTTGTTTTCAGCTTTCGTTGATTTAGCCTTTGATTCTGTGGCCAGAAAGGCTTTCAGCCAAGTGTTTATAAACACAGTAGACCCAAGGCTTTTAGTGCCTCTGTGCAGACTGCTTTCTGGAATACCCGTGAGAATAACTGGGCAGAAATGTTATGACAAAAGATTAAACCTCAAGCAAATGCCTAAACCTCCTCCTACCCTCTCATCATCTCTATTTTTAGGTAGATAATTTTATTGCTTTATTATTTTTGTTTTGTTTTTATTTTTATTTTTTATTATTTTTATTTATACACATTTATGGGGTACAGAGTTGACTATCAGTATTCGGGTACAGTATGTGATGACCAAATCAATATTATTAGCATGTTCATCATTACAAATGGTAATTACTTTTTGTGTCTCTTACCCAGTTACTTCTTCTCTCACCTCCCCCTTTTCCATGTCTATATAGGACTGTTCTCTCCTTCTGAAAGTTCAATGCTTTATTATAATTCTATACTTTTAAAAAAAATAATGCTTCATTGAGATAATTCACACAACATGAGATTCTGCATTTCAAAATGTGCATTCCATGATATTTACTACATTCACAGAGTTGTTCATGGATGGCCGTGATCTCATTGCTGCACATTTTTATCACACCAGAAGCATACCCTGTGCCCATCAGCAGCCACTCCCTATTCTTACTCCACCTCTCTCTCTCCAACCCCTGGCAACCATGATCTACCTTCTGTCTTGACAGGTTTGCCTATTCTGGATATTTCATATAAATGCAATCATACTATATGTAATCTTCTGTGATTGGCTTCTCTCACTTAGCATAACGTTTTCAAGGTTCATTCATGTGGTAGCATGTGTCAGTACTTCATTCCTTTTTATTGCTGAATAATATTGTATGGTGTACACAGTTTTATAACGAAGGCTGCCCTTCACCCTGGAGAATACAAACTCTTTCCCATTTTATACTGTGGTTTTTCTATTACAGACTGGGAGATGCCTAATAAACTAATATTTCTGTTGTCCATTTACTCTTCGGGGTGATTATGTCAAAAGCAGGCTGGTGGTTTTACATGGACATTTTCTATAACTTGTCTGGACAGAGCCAAAGAACCCGCCCTGGTTTATTTGCTAAGTTTATCTCTTGGTGGTGTTTAGGGTATGTGGAAACTCAGGCTGGTTGAAATGATAGATGTAGCAGGGCCACAGACATGGGTGGCAGTAAAAAATCTTGCTGTTAAAATTCTCAAGCTAAGAATGGTCTCTGACAGACTTGTGGGGGATCTGGGCTCTACTGAGCATATAATCATTCATTCATTTTTTCCTTCACACATCAAAGGTCCAGAGCTATTTCTTGAGGAAACATGAGTCCTGCCTAATGGCCCTAATTGGAGTCCAGAAACCCTCCTTCTGCGGTCTCTGACAGACTTGTGGGGGATCTGGGCTCTACTGAGCATATAATCATTCATTCATTTTTTCCTTCACACATCAAAGGTCCAGAGCTAGTTCTTGAGGAAACATGAGTCCTGCCTAATGGCCCTAATTGGAGTCCAGAAACCCTCCTTCTGGGCTAGTCTGGCTCACAACAATAGCCTCACTGTCTGCAGGATGACATGGAAATAGCAAACCCATCGCAGGTCAGTCTCCACCTGGGTGGTGGTGTAAAGAAGGTCTTCAGACTGGTTGGGGAGAAAAGGCCTCCTTGGAGGGCTGGAATAAAAGGAGATTCAGAGACACCCAGGGGAAAGTGGGAAACATAGCATTGGCTAGGAAAAGAAATAATGGTCTCTCTTCTCATTGGGTTCTCCGGTCTTGAGTCTGGACAATGGGCAAGCTGGCACACGGTGGCAAGGAACTGGAGTGTGGGATCTCCCTCCACATTGGTGTCAGGGCCTTGGGAAGGTGAGCTTTGGCCATGAAGAAACTTGAGTGGGCACATTCCAGGTGTGGGCAGCCGCCATGAGTAGGGACAAGGGCCTGCCTAGCATTTGGAATTTGGCAGCACAAAGGAACCCTGCCAACTTCCAATAGCACCCACTGAATTACAGCTAACACTCACTGCCTTATGTTTATTAACTCATTATCAACATACTCCAAGCCAGGTGTGTTTGCAATGTATTTGTGTGTGGGAGGAACATGATCTGGCTTAGAATGTTGGATCTGCATAGGTAGGAGCCAAACTAAACAAACTCAGTTCATCATGAAACTCTTCACTTTGTGTCACTTGTGGGGGTATGGTGGCTGTGTTTTGGGAGCTGTATCCAGACTGGAAGCATTTCTATTTGCTCTTCAATAGGCACTATGAGGTAGGCATCCTTGGCAATCCTAAGGTGAATGTCAGGCAGTGACCCAGTCTGTGCAAGAGCACTGAGTGGTACAGATGATGGAATCTTATCTATGAGAAGCCTGGGGCAATGTGCAAATGCAGGGTCCCCACAAATCCTGGGGATGCCTTTGTGCTGTGTTGAGAGTGACCAGACACACTACTATGATGCTTCTAGAAAGATGCTGTTATGGGTTGAATTGGGTCCCCACAAAATTTGTATGTTCAAGTCTTAACCCCCAGTGCCTCAGAATGTGACTGTATTTGGAGATAAGGTCTTTGAAAAGGTAATTAAGTAAAAATGAGATGATTAGGGTGGGTTTTAATCCAATAAGACTGGTGTCCTTATAAGAAAAATTAGGACACAGACACACTCAGAGGGAAGACCATGTGAAGACACAGTGAGAAGACGTCCATCTACAAGCCAAGGGGAGAAGCCTCAGAAGAAACCACCATGCTGACACCTTGACCTTGGACTTCCAGCCTCCAGATCTTTGAGGGAATAAATTTCTATTGTTTAAGCCACCCAGCCTGTGGTACTTGCTTATGGCAGCCCTAGGAAACCATATAGATGGTATAATCAGCAAGGAAGTCAATGAAAGTGGGGTCCTGTAAGGTTTTATGAAGAGAACAGGTCAAATAAGGGTGCTAAGGGATGGTGTTACTGAAGACTGATATCTTTACCCACCACAAAAATTAAGATAATGAATTTTTCCTTGGAGAAGAAGAGAGGAAAGAGGCATATTTGCTGGGACAATTAGAGAAAAGCCCCCCACCCCCCCCTCCCAGCACCCTGGTGGCCTTCCCAGCCTCAGAAATTAAGCAATAAATTTCATCTTTATAAATTACCCAGTTCCGGGTATTTTGTTATAAGCAATAGAAACAAGGCCTATATGTTTCTAGTATTATTTTCTGTGAATTTGTATATTTTATTTCTTTGTTTTCTAAAAAATGGATATACTGCCATTATAGGTCCACACTCTGATTTTCACTTAAAATTATATTGTGCACATTTCCTCGTGTGATGAACAATTCTTCTAGCATAATTTATAGTTGTTGTATAGCATTTTATTGCTTGATAGCAGTATAATTTTAAACATGTTTTAAATTGTGGCTCACTATAATTTTTTAAATTGAATTGACGAACCACCAGTGGCTCTGAGGGTCAGATCTTAGAAGAGATTATTAGCAGAGTCTCTGGTGGAAGCAAGAAAACTGTTGTCACTTGACTGTTGGGATCCTACAAATTTGAAAACATGCTACAAGAAATTTCCACAGCACAGGCCACTTTCTAGAAGTTCATCAAAAAGGTCCTTGGAAACATGAGTGTATTTGGACTAATTGGGTGTGAGGCCCTGAGAAGAAGGTAAGGAACATCTGTCCTGGGTGGTGAGTGGCCTGGCAGGCGCCAGTGTGAGTCTGTTGACGTCTAGGGGCTGGAGGTGGCTTGGGAGGGGGTGAGCCCGAACCTGACATGATCAGTCCTGGCCTTGTGGAGAACTGAAAATACTTTCATGATTTGGGGATGTTTGTAAAAAATAATGACTTAATTACGAAATTAAGTCACTGCTTTCTGCTGGAAGCTTGGGGGCAGGACTGCTTCTAACATTTTCAGGGCCTGGAGGAAGAGTCCAAAGGGAAGCTGCCAGCCCATGGCCCACCCGTTCACTTCCCACCTGAATCCATCCTGCATCTGTGGGTGCCTCACATTCATGGGTGTGGACATCCGGGCTCACACGTCCAAGCTCTCTCCATAGTACCCTGCCCCAACAGCTACACTGTGGCTACTTCTTGGACACTGAGGTGAGTATACCTGTGGTGTGGTCCCCCCTGTGGGAGGACGGACGGATACAGGTGCTGAAAGTTGGCTTAGGGCTGTTTGGGCAAGAATTCTGACATCTCAGGTACCTGGAATGGGGTCTAGGAAGAGCGGCTTCTGATTGGAGGACTGGAGAACACTTTAAAGCACACAGTGAGGGTAGGGGCCCCAGTTCCTGGGTCTCAGGACTATGGAGAGAAGCCAGGGCCTTGGACAAAGGGAGCACCATGGCCTGGGGCTGCATGGGACAGTAACAGGCCTCAGAGGCCTAACTCCCTGCCCCTTTGGCTGTCAAAGCATCAGGACATGCTGGGCTCAGAAGCAGCCACTATAGGAATCAGCCACAGGTTTCCTGGTGCAAGACTAGAGGTCTTTCTCCACAGGTCTTTGGTTTTGAAGGGGTTGCCCCTGAGAATTCTTCAGCATAATTCTAAAAATTCTGAATCTAATTTCTAAGCCTGATGAGCAAGCTACTATATACACCTCACATGTGCTACCTTGAGTCCCACAGGCCCATATCCATCTTGTAGAAGCCCCATAGGTGAAAATGCCACCTTCCTCATCCTCTTATCTTGGAAATCAAGGGCAATTTCTGTAGAACAAGCAAGTTTGTTGGAGGTTCAAGGAAATGGAGGCCCTGGGGTGAAGTCATTGCAGCAGAGGATTTGAGACTTCCTCAGAGCGTGTTCCTCCAGGAAACAGACTATGCATGGCTCTGAGATAAGTTACAAGCCTGGGTCAACTCTGTTGACTGAGCTCAGGCTAAAGAGGCAGGAGAGGCAGCCATTAGAGCTAAAGCAAGAGAAGGTAAAGACTCCCCTGCCAGCCTCCTGAGGCCCCAGTGATTCCCCAAACTCTTGTCCAGGGTTAGAAGAGCTCTCCAAGATGACTTGGGCCTCTAGGTCCCTGTTTCTCAGACTGTGTTCCTTGGACCAACAGCATCACATTACCTGGGAGCTTGTAGAGCTGTAGTTATCTCCAAGCCCACCTCAGACCTGCAGTCTCCGACCTGAATTCTAACAAGATCTCAGGTGATTTGTGCATACATCTGAGTCTAAGAAGTGCTGCTGTAGTGGTCTGGGTTCTATCCCAGGTTTAGTTAAATCTCTCACTAATGGTGGGCATCAGGACTCAACTGTGCTTCATGATTTTCAGACACCAGGAGTTAATCACCTCTTTATGTTACCAAATTAGGTCCTTGGGTCCCAAAGTCATAGAAATGAACAATGCACCCAGCAGTAAACCAAGCAACACTTTATTGAAAGAGGTGATAGACTTATGCATAAGGGAGGCAGCTATAGGGAAACTAGCTCCCAAAGTGGAGGGGCTGTTCAGGGTCCTTTATAGAGCAGGGGCAGGAGGGATGCAGGCCAGCATCACCATTCTGTGCCTCTGGAGTTGGTCTATTCTTGTCTTCCTAGTTGCATGATGGGTGCATGCTCAGTTAGGGCTTTGGTCTTTGCATCTGCTCAGCAGGTCCAAGATGGTGGTTTTTCTCATAATTTCTACCCCAGGAGGGTTGTAGTGGTCACCTTGAAGCTTCATATGCATGCAGGAGTTGGGTTAAAGTTGGGGAAGGTTTTCATAACTCAGTAAATATCTGTTCTACTCTTATCTCAGTTTATTTTATCAGGGTGGTTGTACCCAACTGATCTCTTTCAGTTACTTTTATCAGGGCCACGGGGTAGTCATGCACCCTGGGAGTGTCATGACTGAGGAATGGAAAAGTGACAAGATGTCCTCTGCTGGGAAAATGGAGTCAGTTTGGTTCACAAGTTTAGCCTTAACCTGTCTCACTTACACTCTCATTGTCATTCACCCCTAGAGATTCCAGCTCTTTCCTCCTTCCAGGGAGAATTCCCAGGTTCTTATTTCCCAGGCAGTTGTTTGGTCTCTTACAGCAGAGAGTATCAGGGCTTGGGGCAGCCTTCCATTTCTTTTGCATCTTCCTGTAGAGCGGTGGATTTCCATGTGTAATCTCTACACCAGCAGCATAGTATCACCTGGGAATTTGTTAGAAATGCAAATTATGGGGCCCCACCCCAGTACTCAGGAATCAGAAATCTGGGGGTGGGGCCCAGCTATCTGTTAACAAGCCCTCCGGGTGTTTCTGACACAGGCCCCAACGTGAGACCCAGCAGAGCCTTGTTACAGGAGCAGCACAGAATCATCTAGGAGCTTGCTAGAAATGTAGAATCTTGGGCCCCTCCCAGGCCTAGGTGTTGAGACCTGAAGATTTGTGTGCACATTAAGTTTAAGGAGCCCTGCTCTAGGTCAAGAAGGGAGGGACAGTTCTACAGACACACAGGTGAAGTGTGTGGCCCGGAGTGACTTCCCTGAGGAACATGGGTAGGACTCACAGGATGGGTCAAAGGATGGAAATGAATCATGGAATGCTCAGGTCAGTTGTCAAGATCAGGCTCTGAGCCTTGGAAAAGTTTCCAGAGTTGCGAAGCAGGACAGACCCAAATTTCCCTCCAAGGGCAGAGGACAAGGAGGGGAGACAAAGGAGGCACTTTGTGGAGGTTTGACTCAGTTACGTTTATGTCAGTCATTTAAAATTTATATTTATTTATTTAATGTAAAAATTCCTTTTGCACAGCTCACAGGAGTTGGAAGTAACAGGAAGAAAACACGAGGGCCTGGGGAAGATACAGGTGAATATTATTCATTCTGGCCCTACAAATACCTATGCTTTGAATAACTTAAGTCTTCTCAGTGGGCTATTTTTGAGAAATTATGATTGGCATATTAATAAAGAGTTTACTTTTAAATAGGAAAATGGCAAAACAGGTTGAGTGAAAATAGCTCTAGAAATTTTTGTTAAGGATCAACTTTGAAGTCCATTTATAAACGAGTAATGCTTCTGAGAATTTGTATATATCATTTTGTTTTAGTAGTTTTGTGAATAATGGGGTTTCAAGGTGTTGATTTCTATCTTTCCATCTTTAATACAAAGTTGATCCTCTGCTCACTGCAGGATATTGGTGTTGTATTGTAAATTTTAAAAACTTCATATTTTCCTGATGTCTAAACATGCTCACAAACAGCCTGTGAGCACCGTGCCCAGGCGACCAGGTGCACCGTGTGTTAAGTCTAGTCCCTGCCTCAAGTTCCCCTTCCTGCCCTCCCCTGTTATCTAGTAACATTCAAACGCACCACTGAGAACCCCTCATGCTTTTGCTTGTGTACTCCACCCTGATCCCCAGTAAAGGCACTTTCCCAGGGGTCTTCTCTCTTGCCTCCCACCTGCTGGGTTCATCCCACTCCCTGGGAGCTCCTCCCATATGGCGCCCTGCGTGGTGTGTTGTACCTCCTGTCTCTAGGACCTGTGGGTCCTTTAATTTCATATGCCTCTCTGAGTGTGATTTCCCCAGCCATGTCAGAATGTTCCTTAAAGATCCCACCATGGGAATTTACTCCCCCATTTACAACACAGGCATTTGCTAAAGTATTAATATTATCATTTCAGTTACTGTCACTTCTTGTGATTACTTCCTGCCTTTAGCAAATTCTAGTTGCAGAAGAAAACCTCTGCCAAGGATAACCAAGAGCATTCCAGCTCTGGTGCCTCACATTCGAGAAGGCAGGACATGTGTAGAATGAATTGAAAGATTGGGACAAATTAAAGTGGCCTTTGGACCAAAGGCATTGAATCTGAGAGTGATTGTCACTGGGGCTCACAGGACCCAAGAATACTTTAGAGTCTGAGTTAGGGGGGCATAGAGTAGGTACTTTAGAGCCTGTTCATTTCAATCAAGAAAATCTATTTCTAAATCCAGGGCAGAAAAAAGCTTCCAGAGTGTGAAGACTGGTTTCCTCCTGATGCAATAGTGCCTTTGCTGTTTACCCAGTGCTAAGCACACTTAGATACTTGTGGAAAAGGTGAAAATGCAGCAGAATAAACTGGTACATGACTGAGGCAGGATCAGGAGCAGGTACACGGAACATTGGCCACCACTTGCGGTATGAGAACTGAAAGTGCCACTAGGCTCCGATTAATCCCCCAAGTGCTCCTGCCCACACAGGGTGAGCTCCAGAGACTACAGCAGCCCACTCCAGAGATGATGCTCATCTCAGCTTCTTTAATTTCAGTCAGATAGTAAACATTTATAAATTTTGTGTACAACAAAACAAGTACATGCAAAGTTATAAATATAGAAAATATAAAGTACATGCATATTTCAAAGACCAGTTAACAGTGTCCAGTTTGGATTCTTATACAAAACTATTCAGTGCACATTGTAAGCCTAAGTTCCATGCAAAAGGGTTTCCCACAAATTAGGTATTTAGTACCTTACAAAACAATTAATGCATTAGATACTTCAGCTATTAAACTGCTCTAAAAGAAACTTCTAAGTTTGTCATAAGCAATATACATTTTATATATATATACAAATTAGGTATTTAGTACCTTACAAAACAATTAATGCATTAGATACTTCAGCTGTTAAACTGCTCTAAAAGAAACTTCTAAGTTTGTCATAAGCAATATACATTTTATATATATATTTTTTTACATAGAATACCCACACAATGCAAGCCAATGACATTGCAGAACAGTAATATGTATCTGCTAGGTGACAATGTTGAACAATTCAGGGAGTAATTTTACCTTACTTAAATGACATTAACAGAATTTCCTTTTCTACTATAAGTAGATCATATTTCTGTCATCTCCAACCTATTTTTTAGATTGTCTTCCTACTCTTTAATTCAAAAGCCAATTACAAAAACTAAGGACTTGACCTAATTCTGGTTTTTGACAATTATGAGCCAGAAATGAAGGAATGGAAGCATTTCTTTTCTTTAAACACTAACCATTTTCTTCATTACATGATCCTCTGTGACGACTGTGCTTGGACAACTGCAGCTTTCCTCTGTTTTAAAGTCTTCTGGTTTCACCTAAACAACATTAAAATCATTTTGGTTTCCAAGTAAATGAACAAAGGAGATTTACTTTCAGTGTGTAGAAGGTAATTTAATTTTTGCTGCCTTAATTATCTAGAGTTTATGTTACTAACAAAAGGAATGCCACATGTAGGTGCTTTAAACATCCAAAATGGGAGGTGTCTTTCAGGGCACCACTCCCAAATGTTGGATTTTTCAGTCCCAGAAGATTTTCACATATGTTACAGTTATGTTCATTCTCTGTGAAAATGTCCTCTGGCCAGAGGTCTTGTGTTGCACAGTATTTACTCTTGATGCAACAGCCTCTGTGCAGCCCGCACTGCAAAAGGCCAAGTGCTGCCACAGTCTCTGTGGACACAGCACATGCTCCAGTGGGCGAAGCCTGTGGCCCGAGAGCTAAGGATTTCTCGTGTTTGCTTTTTTTTTTGAGTGAGTACCATGCGGCCTCCTTCCAAACTTGGCAGAAGTGCTGTCAGGTTGTCTTAAAACGGATGAGAAAATTTCTCTAAATTGCTATAAAATCACTGCTGAGTTGGGGCACTGGTATGCTGAGTCCTGACTGCTGAAGGAGCTAGAGGTATTCAGGCAAAGGTATCTGAGGGCTGTTTTGAGATGTTTTAGCCTCAACCTGTTATAGTAGACTAAAAATAAGCCTAGAATAACCAGGGATTATTTGCTGTTATATTTTTCCTGGGCCAGCACTAGCACGGGCCTGTGAAGGACTCAATCAAAGGGGGCCTGAATAAACAGCATCCCAGGTCTACTCTACATTTCCCAGTGCCCATCAGTGCCAAGGGTGTTAGCCTATGGGGGACAAGGAGAAGCAAGAATGAGACGCCACTGCTGAAAGGGCTGCAAGTGGACACCCCCTCCCCCAACCTGGAAAAAGATGAAAAAGATGGTGAAACAGGAAGACCTGCCTCATCCCACTATCAGGAAGATGAGGAAGGAGATGAGGAGGATCACAGGCGGGGAGGAGAGGAGAGCCAAGCTCGAGCCTCTTTGGTAATAAGCCTGCTGTTCCTTCTGGTACTGGGTGATACACATCTGCTCAACCACACGCTCCATTATCTTAATATCGGTCTCGGTGAAGTTCTCCCCTTTGGTAGTGGTGGTGACCGTGTGCTGCTTGACCGTGATGTTGACGCAGTCATGCACGAAGTTGTTCTGGTTGCTGTACTGATCCACCGGCCTGTAGTACACTTGGTTGGGGTAACGGTACATATTTTCACGATAGTAACGGTCCTCATAGTCATTGCCAAAATGTATGAGGGGCCTGCTCATGGCACTCCCCAGCATATAGCCGCCGAGGCCTCCCACCACTGCCCCAGCTGCGGCAGCGCCTGCCATCTGCTTCAGGTTGGTTTTTGGCTTACTGGGCTTTCCCCATTGACTGTGGGTGCCACCTCCTTGACCCCAGCCACCACCACCATGAGGCTGTCCCCAGCCGCCACCATGGGGTTGTCCCCAGCCACCACCATGGGGCTGCCCCCAGCCACCACCACCCTGGGGTGGGTAGCGGTTGCCTCCAGGGCTGCCCTGGCCCGGGTATCGGCTCCCCCCAGTGTTCCATCCTCCAGGCTTGGGTCGCTTCTTGCAGAGGCCTATGTCACTCCATGTGGCCACAAAGAGAATCAGCATCCAGCGCCACCGTGAGGCTGCCCCCAGCCACCACCACCCTGGGGTGGGTAGCGGTTGCCTCCAGGGCTGCCCTGGCCCGGGTATCGGCTCCCCCCAGTGTTCCATCCTCCAGGCTTGGGTCGCTTCTTGCAGAGGCCTATGTCACTCCATGTGGCCACAAAGAGAATCAGCATCCAGCAACCAAGGTTCTCCATGATGACTGATCTGCAAAATGAAGAGGAGCGCATCAGCATCCTGTGTTTATGTTGAAACCACTGAATATTTGCTGGGTAAGGAATGAAGGTACCACAGAGCATCAGCTCCTCAGTCATAAACACTCTTTACACCCTGTACTTCTCCTTTGCAGCACTTAGGACAAAAGCAATTATAAATAAAGGGCAAACACAACTCTTTCTCCTTCTCTAAGGACACATTGACCTGAAGTTAATTTCTAGCTGTTTCCTGGAATCTTTTCTTTTCTTATCTTTTCTTTTAAAAGATTACCAGTAAGGGGATCTTAACCCTTGACTTGGTGTTGTCAGCACCACGCTCTAATAAACAACCTAACATTATATCTCAAGGAGGTGGAAAGACAAGAACAAACCAAACCCAAAATCAGTACAAGGAGAGAAAGAACAGAGATCATGGCGCAGGGGGGCGGAGAAATAATAAAGATCAGAGCAGAAATAAATGAAGTAGAGATTAAAATACAATACAAAAGATCAATAAAACAAAGAGTTTGCTTTTCAAAATGATAAACAAAATTGACAAAACTTAGGTAGACTAACAAAGAAAAAAGAGAAGACCCAAATAAATAAAATCCAGAATGAGAAAGGAGACATTACAACAGATACTATAAATATAAAAGATCATAAAAGATTACTATGAACAACTATAGGTGAACAAAATGGAAAACCTAGAAGAAATGGATAAATTCCTGGATACATACAATTTACCAAGGTTGAATCATGAAAAACTAGAAAACCTAAACAGACCAATAACAAGTAATGAGATTGAAGCAGTAATAAAGTCTCCCTACAAAGAAAACCCCAGAACCAGGTGGCTTCACTGCCAAATTTTACCAAGGATTTAAAGAATAACTAACACCAATTCTTCTTAAACTCTTCCAAAAAATTGAAGAGGGAAGAATACTTCCAAACTCATTCTATGAGGCCAACATTAACCTCATACCAAAACCAGAAAAAAGACACAACAAAAAAAGAAAATTACAGACCAATATCCCTAATGATCACAGATGTGAAGATCCTCAAAAAATACTAGCAAACGGAATCCAACAATACATTAAAAGAATCACTCACCATGGTCATGTGGGATTCATCCCAGGGATGCAAGGATGGTTCAACATATGCAAGTAAATAAATGTGATCATCACATCAACAGAATGAAGGAAAAGAACCATATAATCATTTCAATAAATGCACAAAAAGCATTTGATAAAATCCAACACACCTTCTTGATAAAAACAGTCAACAAATTAGGTATAGAAGAAATGCTTCTCAACACAATAAAGGCCATATATGACAAACCTACAGCTAATATTATACTGAATGAACAAAAACTGGAGGCTTTTCTTCTAAGATGTGGAACAAGACAAGGATGCCTACCATCCTACTTTCCCCACTTTTATTCAACATAGTACTGGAAGTTCTAGCCAGCACAATAAGGCAAGAGAAAGCAAGGAAGAGCATCCAAATTGGAAAGGAAGAAGTCAAAGAATCCCTATTTGCAGATGACACAATCATATACATAGAAAATTACAGACTCCACCAAAAAATTACTAGAACTAATAAACAAATTCATTATAGTGGCAGGATACAAATTTAACACACACACAAAAATAGCCTTCCTGCACCAATAATGAAACAGCTGAAGAAGAAATCAAGAAAGTAATCCCATTCTCAATAGCTACCCACAATATGAAATACCTAGGAGTCAGTTTAACCTAGGAGGTGAAAGAGCTCTACAATGAAAACTAAAACATGGGTGAAAAAAATTGAAGAGGACATACATAAATGGAAAGATATCCCATGTTCATGGGTTGGAATAATTAACATCATCAAAATGTCCATATTACCCAAAGCAATCTACACATTCAACACAAGCTCTATCAAATTACCAATGACATTCTTCATAGAAATAGAAAAATGATCATGAAGTTTGCATAAAACCACAAAACATCCAACACAGCTAAAGCAATCTTGAATAAAAAGAACAAAATTGAAGGCATCACACTTCCTGACTTCAAAGTATACTACAGTTTGGATCCCCTTACCAGCTGGCAGCCAAAAAAACCCCAAAACAAACAAACAAAAAAACCCCCCACAATAAAACCAAAAACAAATATACAAGACTGTTGGAACTAGTAAATCAATCCAGTAAAGGTGCAGGATACAATGTAAAGCTATAATAACCAAAACAGCATGGTACTGGCATAAAAACAGACAAATAGACCGATAGAACAGAATAGACAGACCAGAAATAAAACCACACACTGATAGCCAACTGATATTTGACAAAGGTGACAGTGAGGAAAGGACAACTTCTTCAATAAATGGTGCTACAAAAACTGGATATACATATGCAAAAGATTGAAACTAGACCCCTATCTCTCACCATACACAAAAATCAACTCAAAATGGATTGAAGACTTAAAAATTTAAGACTCAAAACTATGAAACTACTAGAAGAAAACATAGGGGAAATGCTACACAAAATGGGAGTGGGAAGTTTTGTTTTGTTTTGTTTTGCTTTTTAAAGATGACCAGTAAGGGGATCTTAACCCTTGACTTCGTGTTGTTAGCACCACGCTCTCCCAAGTAAGCTAACCAGCCATCTCTATATAGCAATCCAAACCTATGGCCTTGGTATTATCAGCACGACACTCTCTCAAGTGAGCCACAGTTTGGCCCTGGCAGTACTTTTTTGAATGAGACTACAAAGCACAGGCAACTAAAGCAAAAATCCACAAATGGGACTACAGCAAACTTAAAAGCTTCTGCACAGCAAGGGACACCATCAATTAAGTGAAGAAACAACCTACAGAATGGGAGAAAGTGTTTGCAAACTACACACCAGAGAAGGGGCTAATATCCAGAATATATAAGGAACTCAAACAACTCAACAGCAAAAAACCAAATAACCCAATTCAAAAATGGACAAAGGACCTGAATAGACATTCCTCAAAAGAAGACATACACATAGCTAATGAGCACATCAAAAACTACTCAAAATCACTAATTATTAGGGAAATGCAAATTAAAACCACAATGAGATATTATCTTACGCCTGTTAGAATGGCTATTATCAACAAGACAAAAAATAACAAATGCTGGTGAGGATGCAGAGAAAAGGGAACCGTCTTGCATTGTTGGTGGGAATGTAAATTGGTACATCCACTGTGGAAAACAGTATGGAGGTTCCTCAGAGAACTGAAAATAGATCCACCTTATGACTCAGCTATCTCAGTACTGGGTATATACCCAAAGGAAATGAAATGAATACATCAAAAAGACACCTGCACCCCATGTTCATCGTAACACTATTCACAGTAGGCAAAAGATGGAATCAACCTAAATGCCCATCAATGGAAGAATGGATAAAAAAACCCAACAAACTGTGATATATATACACAATGGAATACTATTCAGCTATATAAAGAAATGATACCCTATCGTTTGCAGCAACGTGAATGGAGCTGGATACCATAATGTTAAATGAAGTAAGTCAGGTACAGAAAGACAAATACCACGTGCTCTCACTCATATGTGGAATCCATAAAAAAAAAAAAAAAAAAGTGGTTCTCATAGAAGTAGAAAGTAAAATAATGGTTACCAGAGGCCAGGAGTGGAGGAAGGTTGGGGGTTGGGGAGGGCTAACAGGTACAAAACTATGCTATCTGCCCTAAGTGAATCACTGTGCAGTACATGCATTTTTTTTTTTTTTTAAGATGACCAGTAAGGGGATCTCAACCCTTGGCTTGGTGTTGTCAGCACCACGCTCAGCCAGTGAGTGAACTGGCCATCCCTATATAGGATCCAAACCCGTGGCCTTGGTGCTATCAGAACCATACTCTCCCGAGTGAGCCACGGGCCGGCCCAGTATATGCATGTATTGAAACAGCACACTGTACCCCACAAACATGTACAAGTAAATGTTAAAATAATAATAATAAAAAAGAAGTCCATCAACTTCAAAGATCTCTAAAGTTAAAGAGAAAAGATATTTGTATTTCTTAGGATTATGAAGAGCCAAAGAAATAAAAAGTCCAGTCAAGTAAAAAATAAATAAATAAATTTAATAAATTAAGAAAACATTACAGGCAGTGTATTTAGACACTGATGAGTGAAAAATTAAAGTTATAAAACATTTTTAAAA
>NW_007727900.1:244147-256375 GCF_000696425.1 Galeopterus variegatus
CTTGGTGTTGTCAGCACCACGCTCAGCCAGTGAGTGAACTGGCCATCCCTATATAGGATCCAAACCCGTGGCCTTGGTGCTATCAGAACCATACTCTCCCGAGTGAGCCACGGGCCGGCCCAGTATATGCATGTATTGAAACAGCACACTGTACCCCACAAACATGTACAAGTAAATGTTAAAATAATAATAATAAAAAAGAATTCCATCAACTTCAAAGATCTCTAAAGTTAAAGAGAAAAGATATTTGTATTTCTTAGGATTATGAAGAGCCAAAGAAATAAAAAGTCCAGTCAAGTAAAAAATAAATAAATAAATTTAATAAATTAAGAAAACATTACAGGCAGTGTATTTAGACACTGATGAGTGAAAAATTAAAGTTATAAAACATTTTTAAAAAAAGAGAGATCATGTCAATTAGGAGTTCTGGAGGCTCTTTTGGGAGGGGGCCAGAGGGGCAGGGTCCTGGGACACCCAACTGAGTGCTCCATTCTCCCCCACATCTGCCAGCGCCCAGGCTCTGCAGGCCTGCTTCCCCGACCTACTCAACATTTTCTCATGGGGCCCACCTCCTGGCCTCCCTGCTGCTCACACACCTTATGGAACTGAATTAGGGAATGATCACCTCAGTCACTAACTCCCAGTCTAAAGGCTTTTTATGTCAATGACTTTCTCATTCACTCCAATGAGTCAAACCTGCCCTGGAGTTATTCCTGAATTTTCTCAGAGCCTACACTGGATTTTTTTTTGCAAATCTTATCAGCTTTACCTTGAAAATAAATCCTATGTCCCTTTGCTTCTCAGCAGCTCCCGTCCAGCCTCCCTGCTTCTCCTGTAGTCCCCACCATGTGTTCTCCTTTTTCTTCCAATTTATTTTTTATTGAAGCATAATTGATTACACATATTTGTGGGGTATAAAGTTGAGTATCAATAGTTGTGTACAATGTGTCATGGTCAAATCAGGATAGTTAGCTTATTCATCATTACAATTACATAATCATTCTTTGTGTCCATTAACCAATTTCTCATTAATTTCTCATTAACCCCCTCCCTTTACCCCTTCCCCTCCCCTTTCCATCTCTAGTAACCACAGTTCTGTTCTCTACCTCTAAAAGTTCGATGTATTATTGTGACTATTTTTCTTTCTTCCTCTCTGTCTCTTTCTTGTTTATTTATGAATTCAGCTTCCTCTTATGAGTGAGGACATGTGGTATTTCTCTTTCTGCACCTAGACTGTTTCACTTAACATAATTTTCTCCTTTTAATATACAGGTCACCTCATGCCACTCCCCTCATCCCCAGGTGGCATTCTCTCATACTCAGGATGAAATGCAAAGTCCGCCCTCCCCTCCCCAGCTTCCTGCTGCTCCTCAAACCCACAGCAAATCTCCATCTCTGGGCTTTTGCACTTGCTGTGCCCTGGGCCTGGAAGGCTCTTCCTCCAGCTTCTCATGTGGCTCAAGTCTGCTCAAATGTCTTCTCAGGGGGGCTCTTCACACCAGTCTTCCTGAAATAGCACCCGCTATCCTATCATATCCCCTGCCCCAGCTTCATTTTTTTCTAGAGCAGTTATGGGTACTTGGCTTATTCTATTGTTTGTTATACACTCATTGTTCATCTTCTGCACTGGAATGTAAGCTCCTACAGGGCAGAGGTTTCATTTGTCCACAGCAGTGTCCCTGACTCATAGACATGCAGATAAATGCTGAATAAGTAAATGAGTGTAAAAACGTCCATAATAAGTCATAAGGAATAATCACACTAAAAATTACTTACAATGGATATCTAAAAAGAAACATATTTATAAATTTCCAAAAGTCTTTTCTGCACTGGCCAGCTAGCATCTGCAATTCACTTAAATAAACATTTATTTCATATGCCAGCCAAGGTGGTAGACTCTGGCTGGCTGGAGATATTACCTGAAATGGGCAAGGTGGGAGGAAGAGGATGCTGCAGGGGATTGCCACTGAGTCAGGCTTTAAATATGCCCCGCCCAGGCTGTATGAGTCACAGCTGTCTGAGCTCATAGAGACACGTGAGCAGGCAATGACAACACAGAGTGATGGAGGCACAGAGGAGAACTGTGCACAGAAGATGGCTGTCCCCAGACACCATTCAGAGTAGAGACAGGCATTGAGAGCGGAACTGGTAGGTCTGGAGACTCTGGGGGGTAGAGCTTCAAGTGTGCAGTGGGGAGGCAGGCAGGTAAGAAAGGGCCTACAAGCAAGGTGAGCAGACATCCTGACTTACCTGGGACAGTTTACACCTATTGTTCCCACGCTAATATTATAGCACCTTTTTCATTCTCAAAAGTGTCCCAGTTTGGATGTTAGACTATAAGGTCAGCCTAGTTATAAGGCATGTTAAGTAGTCTGGACTTAATCCTGAAGGAACTGGATACTGGATAAAGTTGGATAATCATAGAATATATTAAGACAGGACAAGTTTTTTTTTTTTTGGTGGCTGGCCAGTATGGGGATCTGAACCCTTGACCTTTGTGTTATAATACCAGCTCTAAACCAACTGAGCTAACCGGCCAGCCCCAAGATGGGACAATTTTAACATCAGTTGAGAACAAGAAAAGCAACATTTAATTATGAAAAGTATTAAAAACAACATCTACATTTGAAGAATAATTTCTAAAGAGAAACTCAAAACTTACATGAGACCTTGGTGAATGTCTTTCTATCTGTGATAAAAGTAGGAAGATCTTATATTGTTTATTTATTTTTTATTGGAACTTAGTTGATTGCACGTCTGTGGGGTACAGCATTGAATATCAATACCTGTGTGCAACATTAGTATATTCAACATTATACGATGTAATCAATTTTCATGGCCTTTTACCAATTCCTCTCTTACTCTCCTCACTCTACAAATTTGGACACCAAAATTCAGAAAGGTCAAGTGGCATCTCTGTGCTTCCAGTGTTGGTTAGTGAAATTGCCGAGAATGGAAACTGGGTTTCTGAATCCCTGTTGTGCTATGACACTATTCATCTTAGATATTCTCTATAAACAGGTTGTGGCCTAGTCCTCTTGCACATTTCAAGATATTCTTTTAAGTATCTGATAAAGGTCAATACCTATTTATCATTAAGAAGAGTACTAAGAATACTCTCAGAAGACAATAGAAGGAAGCTACCCTAACTTGATAAAAGTTATAGGAAAAAACCAGCACTCATAATGGATAACCTTTGAATGCCTTCCCTTTAAGATCAGAAATGAGACAAGGATGTCCATGGTCACAGGACTGAAAGTCCTGTCCAATGATATAAGCAAAGAAAAAATAGCAGCAGGTAGAACAGCAAGGAAACAGCTCAAGCTGACATTATGTGCAATTAATGTGATCATATGCATAGAAAATCCAACAGAATCAACAAAGGTAGCATGAGAACCAATATTTGAGATCAGCAAAGTTGTGGGATACAAGATCAACCTACAAAAATCAACAGCATTTCTCTACACTAGCAATAACTGACTAGAAGACAAAACAGAAAATTATAATAGCAACCAAACTGTAAAGTATGTAGGAATCGGCTTTGCTACTAAAAAGATAAAATTTCCATGGGGATTTTATGGTGCGTGGGAATTAAAACTCTAATATAAAGAACATAGAAGATGACCTGAAAAAATGGAAAGGCATTCCATGGTCTTGATTGGGATAACTCAGTATTATGAAGATGTCAACTACCCCAAATGAACCAATAACATCAATATAATGCCAATCAAAATTCCAGGTGGATCTTTTTAGGAGTTCAATAATCTCACATGGGGAAAGAAATGCTCATGAATAGCAAAGTCAACTTTAAAAAGAAGAAGGAGAGAGGAGGGAATCTTCTGTATCAGACATGAAATCATACTACAAAGCCATAGTAATAAAGACTTAGACGGTAAAAGCTCAGGAACAGACCAACAGACCAAAGAAAACAGAACAGCAAGTTCAGAGATAAATCCATGTATGTACAATTTAACAGGAACTTGATATATGATAAAGTGGGCACAACAAATCAAACGAGAAGGAAGATTTGATACTGCTGGGAATCTGGAGAAAAATAAAACTGAATCCCTAACATCATGTGCAGAAATGTACTCTAGATGGATCAAAGACCTAAATGTGAAAGGTGAAAGTATGGCGTTAGAAGACAGGTGAATGTATCCTTGACCTGGAGAGGGAGTCAGAGAAGAACTTAAACCAAAAGCACATACCATAAGGCAAATAACTGATGAATTTGATTAGATAAAAATTAAAAATTCTTGTTCATACTGTGAAGAAGACTATATACAAAGTTAATAGAGTACACATGGCAAAAGGAAGTTGCAGTACCGCAGCCCCTCCTTATCTGAGGGGGATAAGTTCCAAGACCTCCAGTGAGTGCCTGAAACCATGGATAGTACCAAATCCTACATACACTATGTTTTTTCCTATATATACTATGTTTTTTCCTATACATACTATGTTTCTTCCTATACATACATACCTACAATAAAGTTTAATTTATAAATTAAGCACAATAAGAGATTAACAACATTAACCGATAATAAAATAGAACAATTATGAAAATATATTGTAATAAAAGTTATGTGAATGTGCTCTCTCACTCTCAAAATTTTTTAATATTTTTGGACTGCAGTTGACTGTGGCAACTGAAACTGTAGAAAGCAAAACTGCTAATTAAAGGGGACTATGTATTTAAAATCAACAGAGGATTCCCTACTAGAACCTACAAGGAATTCTTGCAGAGCAGTAAGAGACAGTAATTCCAATAGAAAAATGTCCAAAAGATATAAACAATTTACAGAAGAGGGAAACTCAAAAAGACATGAAAAGATATTCAAAATCATCAAGAATCTGATAAAATGAGACAAAGAATAATATATCACTTATGCTTATTAGGCTAGCCAAAAAAAAAAGAAAGTTGGATAATGCCCAGAGGGCAGGGGCATGGGAATATAGGAACCCACATGGCTATCAGAAGTGCATGGATGGTACAATTGAATAGAAAGAATGAAAATAAATGACTGTTCAACCAAAAAAAGAAGAAAACAGAAAGAGAAGATTTTAAAATAAACTGTCATAGTTATAAAAAAATAATAGAGATAAGAGTAGAATTTAATAAATAAAACCCAGAAAAATGTGGAATTTCTAGATATAATCAAGAGTTATTTGCAAATGTAACACACACACATATCACTAGAAAACACAACAGCTCTGTATTGGGAATGAGTAAGGGGAAATAACCTTATAAAGAGAAGGCTTTAAAGGGATAACAAATTACTAAATATAACTTTTGTTTTATGAATTAAAAATCTGTGTGTGGGGCCGGCCCGGTGGCGCACTGGATAAGTGCGCTGCTTGGGAAGCGCGGCGGCGCTCCCGCCCGAGGGTTCGGATCCCACATACAGACCGGTTCCCGCTCACTGGCTGAGCGAGGCGCGGGAGCAACACCGAGGGTTGCGATCCCGTTGCCGGTCCCCGGTCCGGTATGGGGGCAACACTGAGGGTTGCGATCCGTTGCCGGACACGGAAAAAGAAAAAAAAAAAAAAAAAAAAAAAAATCTGTGTGAGATGGATTGCCTTTCTATTAAAATACAAATTACAAAAATTAACTTTAGAATTAGTTCATTCAACAAATATTTATGGAATAACTAATAATAAGCCAGTTTTTAAAGAAATAGAAAACTAGAATTGACCAATAACAATAGAAATAGAAAAAAAGTTGTCAAAAATTACATATTGCAATGTAATATTTATCACAATAACTTATTGATTAGGTTAACAAATATTTTAAGTGTTTTCTAAGTTTCTAGTATTGTGATAGAGGCTGAGGACCCAATGGTGAAAAAGATACTTAAGTTTGGTGAGTTCAAGGACAAAAAAGGAGATCAAGGTTCTGGAGCCTTGAGGGGGAAGTTTCAATTTTATTCTGAATGCAGTGGGGAGCCATTAAAGGATCTTAATAGGAGAGTAACAGCATAGGATTGTTTTTGAAAAAGCACATCCTGACTGTTGTGTACAGAAGAAAAGTTAGTGGGGCAAGAATGGAAAAGGGAAGACAGGAAGCTACTGAAGGAAGATGGCCCAGTGGCCTGGGATGGCATCCATGCAGGTGACCAGCTGCGAATAAATGAGATGTATTTTGCAGAAAGAACCAATAACACTTGCTGATGGAGTGGATGGGGGAGTGAGAGTTGTCCGGATTTGTGGCTTTCATAACCAGGTGGATGGTAGTGATGCCGCCTACTGAAATAGGAGAAACTTGTGGTGGGTCATGCTCGGGAAAGAAAAACATGAGTTTTAGTTTGGACACATAAACTTTGCCCCACCTGTGAGACATTCAAGTGGGAGTATCAACTTAGGCAATTGTGATAAAAATCTGGATCTCAGTAGAAATAAACATTTGAGCATCTCCACCTGAGATGTAGTGTTCATGGCCAATAGGATAAAAGGTCAGGATGCAAACCTTAATATGCAGATTGGCACTGTTAGCCACCCTGACATAGCCTCCAACAGTTCGGTTGCCCAAACCCAAAAGAAAATACCACCCAACTGATTTTAACAGTTTAGTAAAAGAGGAATACACTGTGACCAATACTGATTATTTTAGGAATAAAACAATGGCTCAAAATCAGGAAATCTAATAATAGGAGGGAAAAAAAACTATCAATAAAGAGGAAAAAAATAAGATTTTCTCCAAATGTTGAAAAGTTTTCAATTGAAATCAATATCCATTCCTGATATGTTTAAAAGTTTAAGCTATTTTTAAAAAGTATCTGTAGGACTGGAAGGATAGTTCCTTTCCATTGTCAAGAATTGTTCTTACCAACACAAAACCCATACCCTATTGTAATTCTTTTTTTTTTTCTGACCGGTAAGGGGATTGCAACCCTCAGCATGGTGTTGTCAGCACCATGCTCAGCCAGTGAGTGCACTGGCCATCCCGATATAGGATCTGAACCTGCGGCCTCGGCGCTACCAGCGTGGCACTCTCCCGAGTGAGCCACGGGGCTGGCCCTACCCTACTGTAATTCTAAGAGGAGAGGCACTCCCATTAATGTGGTAAACAAGACAATAATGCAATCTATCACTGCTATTATAGTAGATGTTCTGGAAGTTCATCTAGGTATGATTTTCTAACTGGAACATCCAGGAAAATCATCCAAAAATGTCTTAGAATAAATAAGTAAAATCATTAAGGTGACAATTTTTGAAATCAACATACTCGGGTACTTCAAAAAGTTCATGAAAAAATGGAATTAAAAGATAATACAAATCCTTCCACGAGCTTTTTGAATACCCCTCGTACAAAAAACTAGTGAGTCCCTAATCAACTGTAATTAATTAAAAGATTTAGCGAGGAAAAAACACTCCATTCATAATGGCAATTAAAGGTTCAATTTATCTAGGATTTAACCTAAAAATAAATAGTAGGATTTGTATGAGAAAGCTATAAAATTTTACTGAGACATTAAAAAAGACTAGAAAAAGAGAAAGACATACAATATTTTTGGTTGGGAAAACCAATGTTGAAAGATTATCAATTCAGCTCCAAATAATCCATAAAGTCAACACAATTTCAGTCAGAATTCAAAGGGGATTTTAAAGAACATGATGAAATGATACTCAAAATTAAGAGGACTAAAGGAATTTTTAAATGAGAAGAAAATCCAGGGTGCACTTGGCCTGTCAGTAACCAGAAAGCAAGGTTACAATAAGATCGAGTGGCATTGGTACGTGAGCAGAACAGCAGAGGGATGGGACTAGTGAGAAGGTACAAAAAGACCCATGCATTGCCTCATTAGACCGGGACTGACAGTCAGAGCTGGTATGAACTTGTCCCAAGGTCATAACAGCCCAAGGCAATGGACCTAAGATCTAAGTATAGCGACCAAAGCTTTCCAGCTCATTAAGGTACTGTGCTGAGAACCAAACTTCTGATAGAACTTGAATCTTAATTGGTTAAATTGGGAAATGGCAAGGATCAAACAGCCCCCGACCCTCACCCCACACTGTCTCCAGGGAAATTTCCTGTTTTTCCTGAGCTAAGTAAACTCGCTTGTTCTATTTTAATTTTTTGAGGTTATTGCTCCTTGAAGAATTTGATGCAAGCCATACAAAATTTCGCAAGTTCTGGAGTAGTAGTTTTTCTTTGGCGCCCTGAGGCCCAGCTCTGGACTAAATCCAGGGCAAAGGGGCCCCAATCATCAGAATTACCTGAGGAACTTTTTTTTTTTTTTTTGGCAGCTGGCTGGTGCAGAGATCCAAACCCATGATCTTGGTGTTATGAGATGAGCTCTAACCAACTGAGCTAATTGGCCAGACTAACCCTAGGAACTTTTTAAAAACAACATTGCTGAAACCTATCTCAGGCCTGAGGGTGTCTAGCAATGAGATTTGGGAAATTATAAAATTTCCCCAGGGAACGGTCACTCCTAGCTAGGCTTCGGAGTCAATCCTCAGGAGTCCAATACTTAACATTTATAATGCTTTTCACAAAAGACCACACTTCCTTTCAAGTGATCACACAACACTGTAACAGCACCAAGTAGAGTACAGTAGGAGAAAAACGAATATTTAACAAATTGAGAAAAATATTCTCCCAACTATAAGAACTGCTGCACATACTATTCACTTAACTGTTATTTTATAAGGCTGTAGCCATTACTGGGTTAGATACAGACATGTTTTGAATGTTTAATATGCAGCAGTTCACAGCACATGCAGTTGCCTTGGAAGAAGAAATAAGATCTGAAAAGGGAGAATGGAATAGGTAAGTTAAAACTACACTTTAGAAAACCTGTCAGCTTGGTTTTGTCAGTTGGTTGAGAGTCACATTCAGTGTCAATATGATGCAAAAATGTTTGTCATTGTTGTTTTATTATAGTTTTTTAAATGGTTGCTCCCTTATATGATTCAGCAAAATTCTAGAGAAAGTTGTGGCCCTTTCTCTTCAAAATCAAGCCAAATTTACAAGAAATGATGATGTAATTAGGTAATGAATTACACATCTAGACCCAAGTGGCCTCAGGAGCAAGGGATTGTGATCACAGTCCTTCCTGGCTCTCATTTTCTGTGACAGTTGGTGACATTCAACCATCAAGAGACCAAAGAGGTTCTGCAGGGTACATACAATCTGTTGTGGCTGAGTTAAACTGGATTGGTGCCTCTGGGACGACGGAACGCTTTCGCTTGGCTGAAAACTGTTGTTTTTAAATATCTTCAGGAATCCTTAAAAACAATAAAAGAAAAACTATAATTGATAAATGAATCTAATAACTGCTTCTTAAAAAGAAAAACCTAATATACAAGTTACTAAACGTCTAACAAATTTTCTCAAGAAAAAAAATAGAACAATATGAAACCAGGTCAGCTAAAAATGTTTTATTCTAAAAAGCAAACATGATAATAATCTCTTCGTCTTTCTCTAACACATAGAAAACTGTTGGTCTGTTTCATAAAAATTGAAACCTGTGAACTATTTTTTTAAAATTACATTATTTAGTGTAAGCAATACATCAACAAAAAGAAAATTGAGATCACCTCTAGTTTCTATTAAAACTGATTTTCTGTGTTTTTCCTTTCAGATTTTTTTTTTTTTTTTGGCAGCTGGCCTGTCCAGGTATCCAAACCCTTGATCTTGGTGTTAAAACACAGTGCTCTAACCAACTGAGCTAGCTAGCCAGCCCTTCCTTTCAGATTTGTCACATTTGATTCATGTATGAGTAAGATAGCTTAGTTACCTGCACTGTGACTTAGCTTTTCCCCATATATCACAGGCTCCAAAATCATGATTTTTGATGGTTACATAATGTTCCTTTAAGTTAATGTGTCATGATTTTCCTAGCTATTGCCCTGCTGTTATACATTTAGGTTGTCTCCCAGTTGGGTTTAATTTTAGATCATCCTGCTTGGAATTTGCCTGCATATGGCTTATTTTTTATTTATTTTTTTTCTTTTCCTTGTTTCTTCCATTACAGATAAATTCCAGGAGTGGAGTTTCTGGGTCACAGCTTCCAACTTCTTAATGCACCATATTGCTTTACAAAAGGATTGTACTGATTTGCAGTGTCTCTAGTGGGGTATGAACAGGAAAAAGAATAAAGCATACATACCAAGGGTTAGTTTTACATAGATGGTAAATCTTTGCAACAAACCCAGGAAATAGGTATCATTTCCTCCATTTTATGAATAAACAAAAGGAAGGTCGGGAAATTAGGTAACCTGTCTGAAGTCACAAAGTTGGTTGCAGAGTCCTCTTTCTAACCTCAAAGCCCTGCCACCTGCCTTGATACCTGAATATGCAAATTTCAGGCAACCTTCCAGCAGGGGTTGCTGTTACTAACGCTGTTTTTGTTAATTTAATGAATATAAAATCATAGCCCAAACTTATTTTAATTTGCATTTTATTTTGTAAATGACTCATCATTTCACCATTTATCTACTATAATCTTAATATTTTTCCCTTCACAAGTATGAAAAACTTGTGTCACATAAAAAAACATACAAATCACATGCTAGTTCTGCTTTCTTTCCCTTTTGGGTTAGTTCTTTTTCACTGTAAGAGCTTCTCAGTATTTATACAGCTAAAATTGTTCCTTTTCATCAGTGATTTTTTTCTTCAAATCTGAGAGTTAATTTTTCCAAAGGTCTGACATTTTTATTCAATTTTCTGTTCCTATTTTTCGGATAACTAGGTTTGTAAATATCTTTAGTCTTATTCTACCCGTTGTTTTTTGTAAGAAAAGGGAAACATCTCAAATGTTCAGCATGTGGGGAATTGCTTAATAAACCGTGATGCTCTAATACAGGAAAATAACGCAACCATGGAGATCACTGGGATTACGGGGGTGAAATTGCATTACGTTGTATGTGAATCTGGAGGCTAAGAAACAAAACCAGCAAGCTGTGGCTTTGCGTTGGTGAGGAAGGATGTGACAGTCGTGGAATTACAAGATAAAACAAACAAACAAAACCTATTTGCTACAGCTACTACAAGGAGAAAAGGAAAAATCCTTTCAAAGGGACAGTAAAAATGGATTTCTCCCCACTCTTTAATAAAGTACTACAAGGAGAAAAGGAAAAATCCTTTCAAAGGGACAGTAAAAATGGATTTCTCCCCACTGTTTAATAAACTTGAAGGCGCCTGCCGCACACGTGGAGGAGGCTGGTTATCAGAGGACCTCCACCCGGCGTGGGTCCCCTCCCTTGAAGCACCCCTGATGGCAGGGTTCTCTCTCCAGAGGGACAGGAAAGAATGTGAAAAGCGAAGCTGCGGGTCCCACCTGGTGCGGGCCGCAGCCCGGAGCCCCGACCGCGGAATCCAGCCGCAGCCCCAAGCCCTTGGGCGTCTCCGCTACCCCTGCCGCGAGTGCAGGGCGGGGCCTCCACGAGACCCCTCCCCCGCCAGGGCCTGAGGCCTCACCCACGCCCGCCCCGTCCTCCGGAGACTGCGAGGGGACCCGGCTGCGGCCTCCCACAGAACAGTCCCGGCCGCGAGGATGAAGGGCGGGGCCGTCTCCCGGGAGGACGCTGCGGTGGTGACGGGAGGCCCCCGCGAGGCCCGGGCCCCGGGCAGGCTCCCCCCTCCGCATCCCCGCGGCGTACCTTCTGGGCACCGGGGAGGGGCCCGGCCTGGCCAACGAGCGTCCTGTCCCCGCCCCAGCCGCCGCCTGCCGGCTCGGAGGGTGGTCCAAATGGCCGGGAGCTGGGAACCCCCGTGGTCCCCAGGAGCCCCTCCTCGGTTCTCCCCGCCGAGCGCCCCAGCGGAGCCGGGTGCGGCCCTCTTTGGGTTCGCCACTTCCTCGGGCCTGCGGCCCGCGCGACTCGCCCGTCCCGCACCCACGCGCGGTGTGGGGAGCAATGATTAGACACCTTGGCACCAACATCCTTCCGGTGGCCTCCGCCAGCCCTCTGCCCCATTCCCCATACACGGGGGCTTTCCTAACCGGAACAGCAAAGCCCTGCAGAGCCATCCGAAAAGAGTCGAGCCCACCCGGGCAGGCCTGAGACGCGCCGCGCGCCCACCGGGGAGCCCCCAGCCCCTCCTCGCTGCCAAGGTCCAGACCCCACCCGGCCGTGCGCCCTCAGGCCTTGACTCCAAGGCCCGCGGCTCACGCGCTCGGCGTCCGCGGCCCCCGCCCCCTGCCGGCTGTTTACCTGCCTGGGCCGGGAGCAGAGGAGAAGCAGCTCGCAGCGCCGCGGCTGTCAGCGACTGGCGCGGAGGGCGGG
>NW_007727900.1:257375-258516 GCF_000696425.1 Galeopterus variegatus
AGGGAGGCGGCGGCGCTGCTCGCAGGCGAAGGTCGGCGCGGGCACCGATTAGGGCGAGACCTCCGGTGCAGCGGTGCAGCCGGCCGCCGGGCTTTACATTAAAAGGTGCTGCGCTTCCCAGCAGGGCCAGGAATGAGTCACCGGAAAAACGAGTTGAGATTCGCTTAAACACTTGCATCAGTTGATACCGCCTCCGGGTGCCATCGCTCCCTGACTTTGCTTATTGACTATAAAAATCATCTTTAATGGGAGATTCGGTGTAAAGCCCCAACTCCCCGTTACATAATGGAGAACTTGAGAAAATGAAAGGATAGGGAATGAAAAAGCGATCTCTGGAACTTTGGTAACCAGAAACTTCTAAAGAGGAAAAATTTTTGCTTATCCTGGACTGAGCCCAGTATTTATGAATTTTCACATAAACCCTTAACAGTTGAGGCCTAGAAAGGATATTGACCATCACCTATGCCTTTATTTATTCACTCTCTGCTCCTTATTCAATGTAAAAGAGATAATTTAGATTATGATATTGACGAATGAGATAAATGCACTGCATTTAGCAAGCCCACTGAGCTCGTCACGCGAGCTGTCTTGTATGAAGCAGAACGGTGTGTTCTTGCTCGTGATTCCTGCCGAGAAATTAGAGAGGGGGTTGCCTCATTTAAAGGAAGGCCAGGGATGAAGTGATAGAAGGACAGGAGTTAGAGTCAGGGGAACCATATACATTATTACCCAACTTGGGGCACTTTTGAGAGTGAAAGGGGCATCGGGCAGGACTTCCTGGGAGAAAAGGGACATCTAGTCCCCTTGTGGGCAAGAGGCTTATGAAGCATGTAAGAAAAAGATTTAAGAATGTTGACGCACTCTTTGGACAGGATTTGGATTAAATCTCTTTATCGGGGAACCTATCACTCAAGTGGGAAGGGACAAGTTGGGGGGGGGGTGAGCCAGGAGAATTGTACAAAGTAGAGTAGGTGTGAAACAGTGCCGGGGTGATGTTTATGTGAATGTGGGTGGGCACCTGAAAGAACTGCTGGGAAAGGGAAATGAAACGGCTGGAAAACATGGCCTGTGCATGGAGCTGATTCAGTAAAACAGGGAGAACAGGATTGCAGCCAGTTAGAAATGAGCGTTAGGCAGCAGT
>NW_007727900.1:259159-261777 GCF_000696425.1 Galeopterus variegatus
CCTCAGAGATGGCTCGTTGTTGGGTGAACTGGGGCAGAGAAACATCTTTTCAAGCCTCCTAGAGGCTCTCAGGCTGCTGGGAGGGGATCTTTTTTGTCTTTTACGTGGCTGGGAGTGGGTGACCACATCAGACTAGGCAGGGAACTGGCTTCCCCCTGGCAGAAGGGGCTGTGGAAAGCTTCGTTAGGATTTTTCTCAAAAGAATCGTGTTTATGGACCAACTGCTCTCCCCCAACCAGGAAGAGGCTCAAAAGGCAGGGGATTTTTTGGAGGGAATTAGGGAACCAAACGGGATTGCCTTATGTTCTATTCTGGTTATTGTTGCTGTGTAGCAACTACCCCAAAACTTAGTGGTTTTAATACAATCACCATTTCATTATGCTGATGGTTTAGTCCAGGGAGTTGGACAGGCTTAGTGGGGACTTAATTCTGCTCCATGGTGTCTAGGGTCTCAGTTAGGAAGATTCGGAGTCTGGGGGTGCCTTGACAGCTGGGGGTTGGACTCTGAAGGCTCATTTACTTGCATGAGTGGCTGAGAGAACTTGAAGATCAGGTGCGCTAACTGGGGTGCCTACAGGTGGCTTCTCCATGTGGCTTGGCTTCCTTACAGCATGGCGGTCTTAGCTTAGATAGATTTCTATCTAAGAAGTGGCTCAGGACTCCAGGAGTTAGTTATAGTCTCTGTCCTCAGACATCAAAGGGGATACAGGAAGCCATACAGAAAGTGACCGGGTCACACAGGGCCTAAGAGGCCATGAAAGTTGCTTGAAGTTTTATTAAATGCAATAGGAAGCCCCTGAAGATTTAAGCAGGGGAGTGACATCACCTGATTTACCTTCTTAAAGGACCACTCTGGTTGTTACATGTGGCATGAGAGGGGTGAGAGTGGAGGGAGGCCTGGAAGGTGGCTTTTGCAGTAGTACAGGGGAGAGAAAATGGTATCTTGATCTACAGTGTTGATAAAGGACAGATTTAAGACAGATTTTACAGGTGGACCCACTAGATTTGCTAGTGCCAATGAGGTAAGGAGTCAGGGGAAAGGAGGAATTATGGTGACTCTGAGGTTTTTTAATGAGCCACTGGGGACATGGTGGAGCTGTTTTCTTAAATGGTAAAAAATGGAGGAGGGCCACATTTTAGAGGGAACATTCAGGAGTTCCTTCCCATTTTGGACATGTTGAATTTGAGATGCCTGCCTAACCCCAGATGGGTGCTGAAGATTTGGCTTTGGAAGTTGCAAATACATGGAGATTTTCAAAGCCATGGGCTTAGATGGTACCATCAAGGGAGAAAATACAGCCAGAGAAAAGAAAGAAATCAGGACTTAACCATGAGGAACACTGACAGTTTTAGATCAGCGGTTCTCAGCCTTAAGTGTACACCATCTGGAGGACTTGGTAAAACACAGATTGATGGGTCCCACCCACTGATTCTGATCCAGTAGCTCTGGGATGGGGATCCAAAAATCTGCATCTCTAACGAGTTCCTAGGTGATGCTGATGTTGCTGAGCTGGGGACCACACTTTGAACAGAAGGAAGCGTTACTGGCAAGAGACCACTGAGGTAGGAGGGAGACCAAAGAAGGATCTAGAATCTGGGAGGAGAGTGTTCCAAGAAGGCAGGAGCCTGCAATTGAGAGGCCAAGTAGAGTGAAGACAGGAGAGAGCTGACTGGATTGGTGACTTGCAGGTTGGTGGAAGTTTGACGTGAGCAGTTTCAGCGGAGTAGAGAAGACAGAAATAAATCGAAGAGAGATGGAAGGTGGGGAAGTAGAGACAGCACTTCTGAGAAGTTTTACCCTGATGGGAGCAGAGAAATGGGCACTGCTGGAGGAAAGTGTGGGCATATGTACTTTGAACTCTCTCTAATGATAGTGGGTTCTCTTCAGGGTTGGCCCATTCAAGTGGTGTATTCATGTCCTCAAAGACCTTGTTCCTTTCCTCTTTCCACTCTGTTCTCCCCAGGTAGGAATCAGATGGCTGTACTTCTAGGAATCACCATCTGTCTCCTAGAAGATTCCCTGTGGGATGAAGCCCTAGTTGCCCACAGTGGTAACTGACCCATTTCTGCACCTTTTTCTGGCTTTTTTCCCTTCCCTGTCTCCTGCTCCCCACTTCCTCAATTGTGCTTCCTGAGATCCCCTCCCAAATAAACCAGCTGAGTCACAGTGTCAGCTTTTGGAGGACCCCAAACTAAGGTACACATTTTGTGGATTCCTTTATAAAGGGCATGCACATCTCTTATTAAGGGTTATTATCATCTTGTTATTTTGAATGCTGTATTCCTCCAGCAGCATGTATACCTCTCACAGCAAGAAGTTTGGCTGCTGGTAGCCTAAGGAAGACTCTGTTGTATCTCTGCAAAGTCTACAGTTAAAAATGTATATAAATAATTTACTTGTAAAAATAAAACATTCCAAAAAACATTGCACAAATACAATTAGAAACATGATAAAATATTAAACTGTTTTTTTTCATATTTTTATTTCGTCTTTATTTCTATCTCACAAATGTATGACCCTTGAAGAGGGAAGGAAGAAAGGTCATAACTCTGAATAAATAATATGAAAGCAAGCACTATTTTTTTTTTTTTTTTTTTTTTTTTTTTTTTTTTTTTTT
>NW_007727900.1:262411-291168 GCF_000696425.1 Galeopterus variegatus
AGCGCCGCCGCGCTTCCCAAGCGGCGCACTATCCAGTGCGCCACCGGGCCGGCCCAGAAAGCAAGCACTATTAAGGGAGAAAGTGATTTTAGCTTTTTTCAGGAAATACATAGCAATTAAAGGGGAGCTGTAGCATGTAGTCATAGAAATAAGTGACATTGTAGATGTCTGTGATAGTGTGCAGGTGGTAAGGACACACATGGCAGTGGTAAATAGAAGGGAGAGTGTGGCCCCCAGAATTATGATTTGAAAGAAGGAAGGAAGGACTTATTTCTAAGACTGTAAGTGCTTGTTAAAAAGCTTGTTGATGATGAATGTCATCCTCATGAGGGTCTCCCGTATGGGAAACTGGGTGATGGGGGTCTGGCCACTAAGAGGCCCTTTGGGTTTCATGAGCGTTTCTGGCACTGGCTACTCGAAGTCACTCTAGTGCGATGTACTTTAAAATCAGAATATGCCCAGCAGTGGGATTGCTGGATTGTATAGCAGTTCTATCTGTAGTTATTTGAGGGACCACTCTACTGTTTTCCATAATGTCTGCATGAATTTGCAGTCCCACCAACAGTGTAGGAGGGTTCCACTTTCTCTGCATCCTCACCAGCATTTGTTATTCTGTCTTTTTGATAATAGCCAGTCTAACTAGGGTGAGATGATATCTCAATGTGGTTTTGATTTGCATTTCCCTGGTGCTTAGTGATGCATTTTTTCACATGTCTGTTGGCCATTTGTATGTCTTTCTTTGAGAAATGCCTATTCAGTTCCTTTGCCCATTTTTCATCATGTCGAAGGGATACCTGCACTCCCATGTTGATCAGAGCTCTATTTACAATAGCTAAGAGTTGGAGTCAACCTAAATTTCCATCATCTGATGAGTGGATACGGAAAATGTGGTATATTTATACAGTAGATACTACTCTGCCACAAAAAAGAATGGAATTCTGCCATTTGCAGCAACATGGATGAACGTAGAGAAATTATGTTGAGTGAAATAAGCCAGACACAAAAAGAGAAATACCGCATGTCCTCAGTCATAAGTGGGAGCTAAAAAAATAAACAAATAAAAAAGAAAGATACAACAATCACAATAATTTGTTGACCTTTCAAAAGGAATGAACAGAACTGAGGTCAACAGAGGTGGGAAAGGAAGAGGAGGAGGGGGGTTAGTGAGAACTTGGTAAAGGGCCACAAAAATGATCACAATGTGTGAGATAGAATATACTGATTATCCTGATTTAAGCATCACAGGTATTGATAGTCAACTCTGTACCCCACAGGTATGTACAATCGATTATATTTTAATTAAAAATAAATAAATGAAATAAAATCAGAATGTGGCTGGTGCACCTATTGCAAGCACAGAAGGATTGTAATGTCTTTCTGCTTTTCTGAGGCTGTTCTGGGGAACGGTGCTGTGCAGGGAGTCGGGCATTTTCTCTATTTCTAATCTGCTTTTTCAGGCACTCTGTCTTTTTTTGCCCCAAACACCCTTGCTTTGCTTTTAAAACATATTCCATGCTGATGTCACTCTTCCCCTCTGAGAGCAACATTTGTCTTCTCAGTGCAGCCCAAGAAGCCCTCTCACCCTGTGCTTGCTCCTTTGGGGATTTTACGGGTCCTCATGGCTTTTTGTGGGTTTTACTTCTGTGTGGCTGTTGTGTTTGGGGAGCAGGAATGTGTGGGAGAGAAAGGCTGATCACAGACAGTTGGGGGTCTCACACCCTGGTGGGCCGTTCTTGCCAGAAGTCCCCAGGGAGAGAGAGAGCTTGTCTGATGGTGGGAAAGTTGACCAGCAAAACTCGGCCTAGTAGTAAAGATGCTGTAACTTGTCCCTTGTTCTTATCTCTCCCAGTCCAGTCCCTGTAGAATTACAGGAACTGAGTCCTGTGCAGAGGGCGCTGTGGATATTAAAAATGCACCTTAGAGGACGCTGGGATTCTAGCAAAACAGAGGAGGAGGAAGAGAGGGTGTTTTCATCTTCTTTTGGTGCACTGTGTGGCCATGGGGCAGGAAGCCCCTGGGGCATTCTGGACTTCCAAAAGCTCAGCAGTGGTGACTGTGGTGGCCCATGGAGGAGAGCCTGGAGCCTGAGACAGGGATTTAATCATTATGAATATGCACAAACACACCTGCATTTATAAAATCCTTGGGCGGGCAGAAGAAGCTCTGTGAGAGCCTAGGTCCTATATTAGCAGGTGAGAAACCCAGATATTTCCCAAGTCTGGGTGCTCTAACTTTGTACTCCCAATTCTTGTCTTGGAGGGTGGAGGGATGGGGGGGGGACTTCTTCAGAACTAAAGAAGCATTTATAAAGGAAACATTTTTCCTCTGGTTTTCTTGCCCTATTTCTTCTAATAAAAACACTAACTGCTTATGCTGAATCACATGGAGGTTGTTTTCAATTACGTTATAAATGGACCTAGCTTTTATTTATTTATTTATTTATTTATTTATTTATTTTTATTTTTATTTTTTTGTCTTTTTCTGTGTCTGGCAACGGATCGCAACCCTCAGTGTCGCCCCCATACCGGACCGGGACTGGCAACGGGATTGCAACCCTCGGTGCTGCTCCCACGCCTCGCTCAGCCAGTGAGCGGGAACCGGTCTGTATGTGGGATCCGAACCCTCGGGCGGGAGCGCCGCCGCGCTTCCCAAGCGGTGCACTATCCAGTGCGCCACCGGGCTGGCTCCTATTGTTTTATTTATTTATTTGTCTGTTTATTTATTAGTAGCTGGCTGGTATGGGGATCGGAAACCGTCACCTTGGTGTTGGACCCTACTTTTCATGCATTCCTGAAAGTTTGCATGTGATTCAAGATTTTTTTGAAATAAAAGTGTGAAAACATGTCAAAAGTATATTAACTTTGCAAATAATCATTTTGTGAAATGGGCCATCCCTTAGTTGATATAATTTATACGTCTGTGTTCTCAGATGTTAGGTTTGCCAGGCACATGCTAACTACAGTGCGTCCTCCTAGACTCCATCAGCTGCCCTTTGGGCCTAGATCTTTGTCTTTTTGCTTTGAGTGTTGCCAGCCAGCGTCAGCTTCCAGGCTCGCTGCTCTGACCACTCTGTGCTTTTCCTCAGAACCCTTGGTATGACTTACTGTTGGCGTGCCACACATTAAAATTCTAACTGTGCACCAACTTATGTTTTCCATCTTGTTTTCAGAAGATTGGTTTACTTGTCCTGTGGTATTTTCCTGAAGGGCACACAAAGACTTTAGTTGTTTCAATTTTCTGAAAGACCATTATTTCTTTGAATGTGACTATGCCAAGACTGAACTGAGAGCAGGACTGACTTTACGTAAGTTATAATTGCTTGACAGGGACAATGGAAAATGCCCTCAAAGTTTTAAATGAGTGACATCTGAAAAAAGTTAAAAGCATATGGTGGAAGCAAAATTGAATGGCAAAATTAACAATATGGAAATAAAATTGGTTGGAAGTCATGTCAAAAGCTCATATACAGTGATGTTCTTTTTTTTTCTTTTTTCTTTTATTGAATAAAGAAAATAAGACAAACCAGGATTGGAAATCCTGCCATTTGAAGCAATCTGAAAAACTGCTCTGAAAACTTTGGTTTATACTTGTTCATGTTTTACCATAATTTTTCTGCCAGGGAGANGGAAATAAAATTGGTTGGAAGTCATGTCAAAAGCTCATATACAGTGATGTTCTTTTTTTTTTCTTTTTTCTTTTATTGAATAAAGAAAATAAGACAAACCAGGATTGGAAATCCTGCCATTTGAAGCAATCTGAAAAATTGCTCTGAAAACTTTGGTTTATACTTGTTCATGTTTTACCATAATTTTTCTGCCAGGGAGAAGCATCTTGAGATGGAAAAGGGTGGAGCAAGTGCTGGGGTACAGGGCAGTCGGAAAGCCTTATTTGTGCTGTGTGCATTCAAGTCTCCAGACCTGTTTGGATCATAACTTGGGAAAGTAACAATTTGGGCATGCGAGTGGAGAGTCATATGTGTGGATCAAACCTCAAACACAAACCTCTTCCTTCTTAGAAATGGCCTCTCTGAGATGACTGGCTATTGGTGTGTCTATTTAACCCTGATGTAAAAATAATATAACATGCTGCTTTGGTTTGAATGTGTCCCATTAAAAATTCAGGTGTTGAAACTTAAGGGCCAATGTGACAGTATTAAGAGATGAGGCCTTTAAGAGGTGATTAAGCCATGAGGGCTCCCTTGTTGTGAATGGGATTCAGTCCCTTATAAAAGAGGCTTCCCACACCACTTAAGCCCTTTTGCCCTTCTGCCACATGAGGACACAGCGTTCTTTCCCCCCAGAGGATGCATCATCAAGGCACCATCTTGGAAGCAGAGAGCAGCCCTCACCAGACACTAAACTGCTGCTGCCTCAATCTGGGACTTCCCAGCCTCCAGAACTGTGAGACATAAATTTCTGTTCTTTACAAATTACCCAGTCTGTGGTATTCTGTTATAGCAGCATAAACAGGCTAAGACAGATGGTCTCAACCATTCCAGATGTTGAGAATTTGGGTTTATTTCCACAAGTCTTGAAGCCTTTGGCGGTGGAGGTGGTGGTGCTGGAATACCACAAATCAATACATAGGTTTATTCTCTGGCCAAGTACCTCCAGATGATTCAAAGTCTGGGTTAGAGTATTAGAGAACGTTGATGGCAAGGAAGAAAATGAAACTCCTGGCTTGAGTAAAAGGCAGTTCGTTATCATCAAATAATAGATGGCAACCACCATCCAGGGGCAGCCAGGTCTCAGGCAGCAGCATTTAAAATAGTAGCTCCCTTGCTCTCCCTTTGTTATGATCATTTAAGGTTTTTTTTTTTCCCTTGCAAAAGCAATACATATTCAATCGACACATTAGAAAATATAGATAAGAATAAAGAAAATAAAAATATTCATAATTCTACTCCTTTCATATTACTTTTATGTGTACATATAATTTTTTACTTACCTAGATACAATTATAATTTTTGAACCAGTCTCCACCCATTTCACAATATATTCTGCAACACCATTTTAATGATTGCATAGCATTCCATTCCGTACCTGGGAAGAATATCCCTGCAGCTAAATAAGTTGCCAACATAGAATGTGCAGAAAGAATGGTCATATTTTTAAACTTTTGAAGCACGTAGCCAAAGTGGTTGTACCAATTTATGCTTCCACAAAAGCATGCTCTGAATCTCCAAGCATGGTACTATCACATTTTTCTAATCATTGCCAATTTGATAATTAAAGTGGTATTTGTTTTAATGAATGACTAAGGCTTTTTGATTGCTGTAAAATTAATCGTGAAGTGTTGGCTTTTGCAAAGAACCTCAGGAGACAAAGTGAGGAGGGAGCATTTGGTAACAATGTTTTAAGTCAGTGGTTATTGGTTTCTTGGTCTCTCCTTTTTCTCACTTTGATAAGGAACCCAGCTACTCCTATTATTGATTTTATACCCGTATTTCTTATAACCTTTGTGAATGCTGTTGTATTCAGTGGGCCAGAGAAATATGTGGAATTCTACACAGGAAAGTGTAGAAAGTTGAAAAATTTTTTTCTGGCCAGACTTCCATGAGAAATTATCTTCATGATCTTTGAAATTTCTCTCTTATTGTGTAATATACTTTGCTGAGGCAGTGTTTTCTCTTTCAATGAGTTATTTATAAAAATTATGGTGATGATGACACTGAGGTCAAGGTTTGGCTAGCCATCAAAAAAATTTAAAAAAAATTAAAAATAAATAAAATAAATAAATAAATAAATAAAAACTGTGTCAGTTGCGGCAATTCTGTTGGACAATTTTCTTGATTTCTTCCCTATTTTTCTCAAAAGACACTAAGAAATTAGTAAGAAAAAGAATTTTATATTTTATTGGTATTTTTCAAACTTTCTTAGATTGGAGTGCTCAAAAATTGTATAGAAGCATTCTTATGCACACACCACTTTTATGTTTATTGGTAGGAATTGTTATATTCCTTCCCAGTGGAAATGTACTTGATTAATATTTGTGGAATTTGTAAATGTAGATTATATGTAACAACAGTGCAAGATCATACAGACGGGGAAATAACATCAGATCATCATATTGATGATGTGATCATCAGATGTTGACCATCAGAAGAGGGATTCACTTTGAGTTATTTTTCTAATGATGTTGCTGGATTTACTCTAATTTGTCTACAGCTTTTCCCAGCATTTCTTGTCCCAGGGACACCCACTGGCAAGGAGGTCGGGGGTGGTTGGGCAGGCAGGTTTTTGCCTAGGAATTGAGTTATTTGGTCCACGTGGCTTTCACGACCATTTCTAAGCTTCACACAGAACAAGCACATCATCAAAATAAATCCTAAAATTCATGGTAGAACAAACTGATAAGTAGCCAGCTATAATTTCAGAATCGATTGCATAAAAGGAATTCTCAGGTCAAAATATCAGTTTTAACTGTAGTGTTTACAGTGGCATGTTCCATATGGGAACTATAAGTCACATGTGCTATTTAAATTTAAATGAACAAAAATTAAATGAAACTAAAATTTAATTCCTCAGTCACACCTACCACATTTTAAGGGCTCAATAGCCACACGTGGCTAGTCCTGCTTGAATAACTTTTATTCTGGTTTTTATGGGATGTATCATAAACATTTAAAATTTTTCTGTATATTATGATGTTTTGACATCTTAAAAACCCTGGCTGGGTAGAGACTGCGCCCCCACTGGGCTAGCCAATTCTTAGAGATAGCAAAGGACCCAGCCAGGACTGTGCCTTCAATAGGCAAACTAACCAATGCTAAACTATACCTCCTCTCTCTGGTCCATGCACCCCAGGAGGCAATATTCCTCTGCCTTAATCATCCCAGGGCCAAGTACTAGGCAACTAGAGACCACCCCCTATGGACCAAAATCCACTTTTGTCTGCCTGGGGGAAATCCTTGTTATACCTCCAGCTCCACATTCAAATAGTATATCTGCTATGAAATCTTCCTGGATTAGTTTTCCCCTACCATATGAATACAAGGGTACTTCAAAAAGTTCATGGAAAAATAGAATTAAAAGATAATACGAATCCTTTCATGAACTTTTTGAAGTACCCTCGAATAGCTGTAAGAGATTTTAAAAAACACCCAAATTGCTTTATTATTTTTTTATTTTTTATTTTTTTAAAGATGACCAGTAAGGGGATCTTAACCCTTGGCTTGGTGTTGTCAGCACCACACTCTCCCAAGTGAGCCACGGGCCGGCCCTCAAACTGCTTTTTTTATACCTCACTGCCAGTCACCAAAATGGGTATTTCTTCCCACCAAACACCAGTTCTCCAGCAGACATCAGTTAGGTGTCCTACAATTTCATCCAGAGTTTGGTAGACATTGCTCCTCTGTCTTGTGTCTTTTCTTATCTCCCTAAAGGTATTCATGATAACTTTTTTTTTTGTTGAAGTTTTCTTCCGCTTGCATAGTTTCAGTTTCCTCCAGTTGATTATTTTGTGTCTGTTTGGGATTTATCTCTCATGGTACACATTTTTTTCTCAGCTGTCTGGCTGCCTGCTCATGTTGAAGAGTGAGCCCTTAACAGCTGATTGGATGCTCTGAATGCACAAGTGGCCTGGTCAGCTCCAGCTGCCTGAGCCTTTTCACTGGAAACTTCTCTCTGTTTCCTGTTGAGATGCAGGCTGGCATTCTGGGAATTGAATGAGGAAAGAAGCTGGGGAAGGGCTGCCTCAGCATCCAGGATGCTTACCTCCATGTGATTAGTGTTTGCAGTGTGGCAGCCCTGCTTTCCACTGAGTTTGATGTGTCCTAACCAGACCCTCTATTTGCCCCCTTGAGGAAATAAATCTCGACCTTCTGCAGGGGAGGCCAGAAAGTCAGTGACCTGGCTGGACAGAGTTGGGGAGTTCTAGGGATCTGACCACTTCTTCAGCTGTATTTCCATCGATCCTTGATCCTCCTTCTTCACCTTTTCCTTCCTCTGTACGTCCAGAGGGACCAGGTGTCACCAATTAATCAGCCTTTGGTGGATTCAGCACTATAAATCAGGTAGGCTTTCTATTTTCCCCACTGCCAGCTCAGGATTCGACTTCAGGGATCAACAACATTATTTACTTCTCATTATCTGCTTTCTAGTTTCCAAAATGCCATTTCTGCAGTCTTCTCTGTCATTTACCCGGTTTGCCCATTTGTGCTTTCACATGTGTTCATGTTGCTGTTTTTACCTGGATGTGCTGGTCACTCCCTGCTTCTCTAGCCACGCTCTCCCCTTGGCTTCTTGAGTGCTTGCCCCAGGACTCTGGCCAAGGCTCCCTTTTTGCCTCTGTCTTCATTCTCCAAGGGATCTCATCTAGTCTCATGGTTTTAAACAATATCTATTTGCTGGTGACAACCAAGTTTATATCCCTAGTGATGCTTTCTTCTTGTTTGAGTAGATACTAGAAGAAAATGAGAGGCAAGTCCCATGAATGTCTGGGAGAGTGGTGTTCTGGGCACAGGGAGAAACAGGTGCTGGTGCTGGAGGTGGGGCTGCTTGGTGTATTAAAGATCAGGTGGGATGGCCTTGAGCAGGGAAGGTGCATGATCTGATGTCTGTTTCTGAGTGACTGCTATGGCTGCTGTGTGATGAATGAATTGAGGGGGCAAACAATCTCTGTGCTTAAGACCCTATGTTTATAGGGTCTTACAGTGGGATTCCATTAACCATGAACCTCCTGAATTTCCATAGTGTGTAGGATGTGCTGTAGACCTAGTGCCCTGACACTACACATGAATTTCTAAGCCGGAATTCCTTTGACACCCTTTGTGATAAGAGATAAATTTATAAAATCCATGCTGAAAATACGCAATCATGTTCATAGAATTAGGTGGGGATTTGAAGCACAGGTTCTGTGATGGTTTAACGTCTTTCATCATGATGGTAGATAGGGAGGCATCTTTACATGTAATGAAGTGTTTGTTTCTACATAGGGCTAGGGCCGAGACAGTGCAGGGCAGGGGCTCTGAGAAGGGAGAGATCAGCTTTATTTCTGTGGTAGCAGTTTCTTCTTTTCTCATGGAGATACCATTTCCTCTCTGGATGCTGCTCGTCTGTGTTCGCAGCCTGTGCACCCGTGAATGCTATGGAAAGCAGTGCAGACAGGTACAGGAGGTGGCCATGAGGCCAGCTGTAGGAAATACGAGTCAAGAGAGTGATGCCTACAGGTTCAGTACAGAAGCCATGTCTGCAAATAACAAGACCAAAGGTAGAAAGAAGAGTGTGTCTTATGGCCTCACTACTCAAACTGTAGTTCATGGACCAGAAGCATCAGCATCACCTGGGAGCTCATTAGAAATGCAGAATCTCAGGCCCATCTCAGACCAAATCATGGTTTGCATTTTAGCAGGTCCTCAGATGATTCATACGCAATCAAGGTTTAAGAAATGCTGTCTTAAGCGTTCCAAATGAAGAGCTGTTGGGCACTCCGAGGAGAATGGGTGTCCAATCCTTGCACAAGTTCCCGAAGATATTCTGCTCAGGGTTTGAAAGGGTCTACATGTTACCAGATTATACAGTAATTGGCCATGGAGATCTAAGGGACCCTCAAGTGGGGGATCAGTAATGTAGCTCTGAGAATCCCTGTACTGGGGTAGACCTCAAAAGTTGGTCTAGGCACCCTGCAGGTTCCAACACTAACCAACATCGACGTTTTATGCTTCTGTAAATAACTCTTGCAAATATATCTTTGCCTATTTGTGCAAGTGGTTTCTGTTGGATAAATTCCTGTAAGTGGGCACACTTAAAGTATTGGTAGATTTTGCTGAATTTCCCAACAAAAAGTGCACCCATTTGTATTCCTGCTAACAGTGTTGAGAATACATGTTCTCCATGCTCTTGCTAACATTACTTATTATCAATCCTTTAATTTTAGCATTTGGATGGATACACACAACAAATTACATTTAGTAATTCAAATTTACATGATTGGAAGGTTGAACTTCTTTTCATGTTTAGTGGTCATTTGTATTTTTTTTCTAAAATTAATCAGACTTTAATTTTTCGATGAGATGGTTTTCCCATTACTGATTTGTATCAACTTTTTGTAGAGGGGGAAATTAATTTTGGTCTCTTTTATCTATTCCAGATATTTTCTTTTGATATCATTTAAGACACACATACACACACACAAACACATGCTTACAGTGTAGAAATTTTAAATTGTTAGGTAGTCATATTTAATAGTGTCCTTTGTGGGTTTTGGGTTTCATGTTCATAAGAAAGCTCTCCCCATTCTAGCTTTAAAAAAATGCACCATGAGAACAGTGTTTTTTGTTTGCATTTTAAAAACCTAAATCTTGGATTCATGTTAAATAAATTTTGATTAAAAGAAAAAAGTAAAGAATCCAACCTACTTGTTTTCCTCAAATGGTTAACAGATTGTTTCTGCAGATTTTCTCACATGACACAGATTTTCCCCATTGCTTTAAAATGTCGCCTTTAAAATAATATACTGAATTTTCATATGTACTTGAGTTCATTTCTGTACTTTTTTTTATTCCATCTATCTGCCAATTCTATGCTGTTTTATTTTAAACAATTATTATTGTAGCTTCACAGTATACTTTAATATCTGGTAGGCCTCGCTCAGCTATATTGCTTTTCTTTTTTCCCTCTAGAATATCCCTGGCTCTTCTCATATGTCCATTCTTGTAGGTAATAAAAATAATAGAGCAAACTTCCACACACCTACTCTGTGTCAGATGCTGTTGTAAATACTTTATATGAGGTACTTCAAAAAGTTTGTGAAAAGTGGAATTAAAAGATAATACAACAACTTCCACAAACTTTTTGAAGTCCCTTCATATGTGTTAATCTTTTATTATGGGAATGTTTATTATTTCCATTTGATACCTGAGGAAACAGGCAGAGATGGTGAGTAGCTTGCCTAAGTTTGTAAAATGGAACTCAGAACTAGTCTCTTGATATTTTGATTGGAACTGCATTTAAGAATTTGTATTAAGGGGCCGGCCCGGTGGTGCACTGCTATAGTGCGCCACTTGGGAGTGTGGCAGCGCTCCCGCCGAGGGTTTGGATCCCACATACAGACCGGTTCCTGCTCACTGGCTGAGCGAGGTGTGGGCGCAACACCAAGGGTTGCGATCCCGTTGCCAGTCCCGGTCTGGTACGGGCGCGACACTGAGGGTTGCGATCCGTTGCCAGACACGAAAAAAGACAAAAAAAAAAATAAAAAAGGAAAAAAAAAAAAGAATTTGTATTAAGAAAGATGGACTTTTTTACAATGTTATGTCTTCTCATGATGAGCAGAGTAATAAACCTGCTTCATCAGGTTAATGGGAAGATTACTTGAGACCACTCCTGAAAGAGCCTTAGCAAGTGCCTGAACCATAATGACAAAAAGAAAGGTTGGCTATTATTACTATTAATACTATTATTTATTCACATCTATATTTCTCAGATTTTTTATAGTTACTTTTATATGGATTATGCACATTTCTTATCAAGAATATATCCATATAAGTTATGTTTGTTTTTCTGGCTACTGTGAGTGGGGTATTTTCTTTCATTGTATTTTTAACTAGTTTCTGTTTGAGTGTAGAAAAGCTTTTGGTTTTTACATGTACATTTCATAACGTGTCAACTTACTAAGTTCTCTAATTGTTTCTGAAAATGTTTTCAGTTGATCCTTTCAAATTCCAGGAATACGGTCATAGCATCCACAAATTAGGATAATGGGGCCTCCTTTATGTGTATTATGTTTGTCATTGTGTTCTCTTCTTTAATTGGATTGAAAAAGGCTTTGGGAAGCCTAATGAATGGAGCGGTGAGAACAGCCACTCTGGCTTGTTCCTACATCTAATGGGACTACTTCTAGGGCGGCACCATTAGCCATGGTGCTGAAGGTTATATTGTGGAAAATATACATCTTTTACCATTCTACTAAACATTTAAAAAACCCAGGAGTGAATATTGAATTTTATCAAATACTATTTTGTTGTTTATTCTATTATTAACATATGAATTATAACAAATTTCCAGATATTGAACCAATTAACAAATGTGTTATTTTAATGACTGTTGGATTATATTTGCTGATATTTAATTTGGAAATATGTTGTGTTATTCCTAAGAGTGTCTGACTTGCAGATTTCTTTTCTGTGCTCTTTAGCAGGTTTCACAGTAGGATTTTGCTGCACGATACTAATTAGCAAGAGAAAAGAACAAGTTCACTCCTGGAGCTGAAAAAGCTGGAATTTCTTAGTTGGTATGTCATGGGCAAGTTTCTACATCTCTTCCCGGTTCTTGGTCTGTTTTCAATCTTTAGTTCTTATTAAGCCAGTTTTGATCATCTATGTTTTAATAGAAAACCATTCATTTTGAAGAAGATTGAAAGTAATTATAGTTATTATATTACTATACATATAACTTGTACATAGTATTCTTATAATTCTTTAAATTATTGTTTAGCTATCTCCAGTTTATTCCTCCTTGTTATTCTAATTTTGTGTATTTGTGCTTCCTCCTTTTTTCAATGATTAGGTTAGCTAGGAGCTTTTCTTTTTTAATGACTTTCAAAATAACTAACTTTTGAATATACATATGATTCTGTTTTTCTATTTTCAAATTAATTGTTAACTTTTGTCTTTTTAATACTTTCTCCAGATTTTGTAGTTATTTTCTTTTGTCAACCTCTTAAGTTGTTGCCTAGTTAATTAATTAATCTATTTTTTTTAATTTTTTTTTTTCCTTTTTTTGTCTTGTTTCGTGTCCGGCAATGGATCGCAACCCTCAGTATTGCGCCCGCACCTCGCTCAGCCAGTGAGCGGAACCGGTCTGTATGTTGGATCCGAACCCTCGGCGGGAGCGCCGCCGCGCTCACAAGCGGCGCACTGTAGCAGTGCGCCACCGGGCCGGCCCCCTAGTTAATTTATTTTTGTTCTTTCTGTTAAAAATGAAAACTTTAGTCTGTACATTTTGATATGTGACATTTTTACACATGGCATTTTATTTTCATTGTTTTTCAGGCATTCTGCGAATGAAGTTATTCCTCTTTTTTACTGAGGTTTTTATGTACTTTAAAATTCACCAATTTTAATTGTAGAGTTTTGATGAACTTTGGTAATTGTATATAATTGTGTAAACACTGCCACAACCTAGATATAGAATAGCCCCACACTCTTAGAACTTTCCTTGAACATTCGATCTCCTCCAGGCAACCACTGATCTGCTTTCTGTCACTACAGTTTTACCTTTTCTAGATTTTTTTTACAAATGGAATCATACCGTTTTACTCTTTTGTTTTTAACTTCTTTCAGTTGCCATTAAGTCTTTGAGATTTATCCATGTTGTTCTTATGTATTAATATTTCATTCCTCTTGCGTTGGGGTAATATAAAACCTGGCGGGGAGCCCAGAGGGATTTTGAACGTGAAAAGAAATGCCTAAGAGGAATTGCATCAGGTTATTTGCTGTGTGGGGTGCACTGCAAACCCTCCCATCCAACTTCCCACGAGATCTCCACTACAATCTGTTACTTGCCAAAGCTCTGCAGAAAGCATTTGCTTTTTGGTTTTTCGGAGAGCCAGCAAGGTACCAAGTCTGGCTTTGCAATGGGTGTGGGGTGCAAACAGACACTTCCCAGTAGCACCCTAGCTCTCTCCTTTGTTTTTCACATTTTGCTCTACGGTCTACATTTTCTTTGTTTTACCCTTTGTCCTCTCCCTCCTCATTATTTTGGAAAATCTAAGTCTGATTTTAGCTCCATTAATTGTGATTTATGTATTTTTAAATAATATCTTAAATCTCTTCCAGTTTATCAAGCTTAAAAACAAAAGAGTATACATTGATACCCTCGGTGACAAATAATAAATAGTGACAGGAGCAAGTGTATCCATTGACGAAGATTCTTGGCTTGGCCAATCTTTTAGTCAGGCTCCTGAACTTCCTCCTAGGCCCACCTGTGCACTTCCCTGTTAAATCCAGTTATAGTGAAGAATCCCGCTAAGTCAGTTAGCAAAAACCTTCATCCTCAACATCTGATCACCCTGGCTATCCGATCAGGTTCCTCGTCCTCCACCATCTCCAGGTGATGTCTGATTACCCTGGCTTGTCTTCAGCAAGAATCCTGTTAGGTTGGTTTAGCCAGAATCCCTCTTATCCCTGAGGTTTCCTCTTGGTAATTTTCCATCCACTGGCTCCCACTCTGCTCCGTGGCTATTAGTTCCCACTTGCCCATGCTGTGTTCGGAGTTGAGCCCAATCTCTCTCCCCCACTGCAAGGCCTGTTGCCGTGATGCCTATACTTATTGTGATGTGATGGTCCTGAATAAAGTCTTCCCTACTGGGCTTTAACAATTATCATTTAATAATTTTTTCTTTAATGCCATCCATTATCCTCCCTTTTAACCTTGTCCCTTCTACCTTACATTTTTTGCTGCCACATTATCAGGCTTTGATAATAAAGTATTATTCTCAATTACTTATTATTCTGGCATTTTGTAGAACTGCAGCAATTATATTGTTTCCAAAGAGAACCAGAAAAGATTTTAAGACACTTTTATGTTTAACAGCCAGGTTTTTTCCTTTTATGAGTTATTTGATTCATTGCTATTATATCTTTAAGGAAAATTTTCAAAGAAGTTTTGGAGGTGATAGAATTTCTAAGTTCTATATTTAAAGATGCCATTTTGTTGCTTTTACTTAACAGAGTCTTAGAGGGGTACAGAATTCCTTGTCATATCTTCTTTTTCTTCAATACTCTAAACCCAGGACCTTAGTTGGATTGTGGCTGGAGCCCCTACAGGGTCAGTCCAAACATAACACTGACAGCAAGGTGGAGAAAATAGGCCACTGGGACTAGTGGAGTTCCTATAGGTTCCTTATCAGTGGTGTGTGCAAGAACATGTTTCTTAGAAAGAAAGAACGCAGGAAAGCCATCTGTACCACCTGCCACTCTCTCTGAAATGAGCTCTTCATTCAGTGATGTTCTTTGATGAAAAGCAGTAGGAACATTTTACGGTCATTTTTCAGATAAACATGCCCTCAGACCTTTTCTCTCCCCTTCTGAATGCTCTCACACCCCAGGGAGGGTCGGGCTGAGGGCCTGGACCCTCAGCTCCCTCTTTACTCAGCACAGCACACATTCTGTGTGACCTCTATGGTAGGGTCATGACTATTCATTGGTTTCTCTTTGATGGAATTTTCCTCTCTGCTTTTTGTTCTCTTTATGCATTTTCTTGGGTTCAAGGAGGGGAATTAGATGTGCATTCTTTCTGCCATCTTTCTGGAAGTTCTTTCTCTCTCTCTTTTATATTTTTAAATTCCCATAATTATATCTCTTTCTTATTTCTAATTTCATGTATTTGTTTTTTAATTATTTTTTAAATTTATTTTTCTTGATTAGAATCGCGTGAGATTTGTCTTTATATTTCCCACTGCTAAGAATAGGAAGCAGCCAATTTACTGAAAGCCAATTAATTCGTTGAAGGGTCAATATGTCAAATGATAAATTCAGTCTTTTAAACATGTATCTGCTATGGACTCCCACCATCCTGTCCCCTTCCTGTGCTGAAGTCCTAACCCCCAATGTGATGGTATTTGGAGGTGGGGACTTTGGGAAGTAATTAGGTTTGATAAGGTCATGAGGGTGGACTCTCCTGATAGGAGTGCATGGAGGAAAGGCCATGTGAGCACACATTGAAAGGCAGCCATCTGCAAGCCAGGAAAAGAGCTCTCACCAGAACCTGACCATGCTGACACCCCCATCTTAGACTTTCAGCCTCCAGAACTGTGAGAAAATAAATGTCTGTTGCTTGAGCCACCCAATCTATGGTGTTCTGTTATAGCAGCTCAAGCTAAGACATTATCTAGTTAGTAAAACCTTGTTTTCAGGAACATGTTCTTTTGAAATATATTTGGTGATATTTTCTTCTATATTCATGAGATCATATTAATTCAACCAATATTATTGATCACTATTCTTGGTTCCAAGGACACGACAGTGAACAAAACAGATAAAGTTCCTGCCCTTATGGAGCTTATGTTCTATAGCTGAAACAGTGGAGAGGGAAGAGTTTTTCTGTAGAAGGAGCGGTGGGACCCACCTTGACTGCAGGGAGTTCATGGGCACATGGGAGGAGGTGAGCTGGAGAGGGCATGATGGCATCTCCTGTGCAGTTTTCTTGCAAAGGTTGCAGAGGAGTAGGCAGTGGCTGGGGAAGCAGATGTGAGGTTGAGGGACAGTTTTTTTTTTTTTTTTTTTGTGACCGGCAACGGATCGCAACCCTCAGTGTCGCGCCCGTACCGGACCGGGCCCGGCAACGGGATCGCAACCCTCAGCGTTGCCCCCGCACCTCTCTCAGCCAGTGAGCGGGAACCGGTCTGTATGTGGGATCCGAACCCTCGGCGGGAGTGCTGCTGCGCTTCCCAAGCGGCGCACTGTAGCAGTACACTAATGGGAATAATGATGATGCAGGAGAGAGAGGAATGAGTTCTTGAGTAACTGAGAGGGGATGGGGCAGAGTGTGCAGCTGGGGGGCCAGTTTTTGCTAGGAGCATGGACAACTGATCCTAAGTAATGGGAGAGGAGGGCAGATGGGGGTGCGAGCACGTGGAGCGACTCTTCCACTCGCTTCTGTTTTCTCCCTCACATGGGAGGCAAGGCCCTCGGCCGCATGGGCAGAGGGAGGATTTGACTCTCAGTGATTTGGTTTCTGCTGAATTGACCCACAGCCCAGAAACCAGCTCTTGGGTGGATTTATCAGTTCACAGATTCTTCATTTTGTCAGTCATTTGTTGCTACTTTTATTTATCTATTTATTTTTTTCCTTTTTGTCTTTTTTTACTGACCGGTAACGGGATCGAAACCCTTGGTGTCGCGCCCGCACTGCGCTCAGCCAGTAAGCGGGAACCGGTCTCCACATGGGATCTGAACCCTCGGTGGGAGCGCCGCTGCGCTCCCAAGCGGTGCACTCTCCAGTGTGCCACCAGGCCGGCCCGCTACTTTTATTTTGATTAAATTCTCCCTTCAATAATTTTTTATGTTGCTGTGTGGAGTGCTTGGTTAATTTTCCCATTTCTTCTCATTTAACAATGAGAGCCTTTAAGGGTCTACATTTTCCATTGAGCGTAACTCTTACCCTGACTCTCTTCCCCCACAAAGATGTTGCAGCACAAAAGAACTTATTCAGTCTGGACCCCAAAATCCAAATTCTAACCAGATGACGTGAGGTCTGCTGTAGTAACGAGGCCTGAGTCTCCAGCTTCCTCCTTTCCTATTTCTGTAGCTTTCCCAGAGCCAGAAAATGTGTTTGTCATGCAAGCTTCACTACTCCACAGAACTTCATTGTGTGTGTGCTGTTACATTCCAGTGTCACTTACAGTGACCTAACTATTTCAATCTCAGGGGTTAATAGAGTTATTGCATGTTTCTCATGGGCTTCTGCATCTTTAAAACTCATCCTGAATGATCTGAATATTTGGGTTTTATTGATCAGAAAGACTATTAAAGATTGTAAATAAGTATTTTATCCTATATGTAGGCCTTTTTATCATCTACCATCTGGATTCTCTGAAATGTTCCATGTTAACTATGTTTAAGAATTAGATTAGATTGCACAGTGTAATTACGGCCGTGTATAAAAGCGTAGGCAAAAGGCTGCAAGGAAATGCACCCCAATATTAACTGTGGTTAATTCTGGGCAAGTGGATTCTAGGTAACTTATTCTTCTTATTTTCTCTCCAATTTTCAACTTTTCTGCTATTAACATGCTTTAACTTTATAATTTTAAAAAATGTTTTAAAAGGATAGAAAATTTAAATTGTGTATATTATATAAATCACAGTGATGTAAAAAATAATATGTACATTAATAGGATTGAAAAAATGTGCTAAAATGTTAACAGAGTTTTTCTCTGGATGGTGATAAAAATGAATAATTTTTATTCTCTTCCTTTTGCTAATCTGTATTTTCCAAGAATATATTTTGATATTATTTATTCTTTTCATAATGGAAAAGTTAATTTTCTTTTTAACAAAGTAAATAAAATTCTTCCAGGATGTCCTAGATATGGAACTTTTTTTCATGGATGTTTCCTGCAATGCAGAGACCTCTTCAATCTAAATATTCATGTATTTTTTTCCATCTTGGAAGAGTTTCCCTCAATTATGCCTTTGATCAGTGGTTCTAGTCTAATTGTTCTTGCTTCTTACTTGGGAACACCCTCTATTCTTGGGTTTTGATCTCTGGTCTCCATACTTTTATATCTATCATCTTCTCTCTCATCTTTTTCATCTTTTTGTTGTTTTCTCTTTATTCTGAGTGAGCTTTGCAAGTTTATCCTCCAAAGGATAAAGTCAGTTTCCAAAGAAGAGCTGCTCTCATCCTGGAAATGGAATTATGAGAAACTCACACCCATTTAGAGAAGGAATTGAGAAACACTGTGAATGTAGCCCATTTGTTGGATACAAAATATAAGCGAGGGGTTTTAATGACATTCAAGAATCCTGGTAGCATGTGACATTGAGGTTTCTGGGACCACTGCTTGAGCTCAAGCCATGGGTCTGACCTGGCAGGGTAGCACGGCAGAACAGGACAACACAAGAGTCCTTATGTGAGGACCCGGGAGCCTCCTCAGGGAGCCCATCTGCCTCCTGCGGAGGGGAGGCCACAGGAGGAAGGTGATTCAAAGCACAGATGTGCTGGGATCAGCCCTGATTCACAGATGCTAAAACAAACCGAGAGAGCTGTTTCCCCAGTGCTCAGACACCTCTGCTTATCCCTCCAGTGCCCCGAGACATCTGCTTTCTCTGAGCTCCCCATCACCTGCTTCTGGGTCGCTGGGGCTCCTCCATTCTCCCTGCTGTCAGAAATGTCATTCTCTTGTCACCAGCTCATCCAGAGAGGGGCTCCCGTCAGAGTCACTTGGGTTCCTAGTGATTTGTTCTTTTGGCTTTGTCAGCCAGCCTTCCTGGAGCACCAGGAGGCTTAGTCCTTGGGGATACAATTCTTTAGTTTAACAACACGAATCTCTTCCCCAGAGTACATGGTGCCCCATCAGGCTGATTCAGAGAGGCTTTCCCAGTGCAGCCTCACAACTGCTCAGCCCTTCTGCTGAGTCTAGTCCTGTCTGTCCTCACCCATGGGGAGCTGTCTCTTAGGACTCTGTTGCTCATCTCTGTCTCTTATCTTCCACCCTTCCCAGTGCTGATAGAACTCTGAGTACAGGTCATTACCATGGACTCCTTTACTCCAAATGAGTCAGAAGGCATCCACAGTTTCAACACAGTTGTAATCTATAGACTGGATCGTGCAGTCATTGAAACGTTTTGCCCTGTGTAGTTATTTCTTTAAGGATATGCTTTTCAAAATAGGATTGTTTGGTTAATAAGTATTGTACATTATAAAATTTGATAAATATTGCCTTCTTGCCTCCCTCAAAAGGCTCTATCAATCTATGCTCCTGCCAAGAGTGTATGGATTGTGCTTTTGGTGTTATATCCAAAAACTCATCACCAAACCCAAGGTTACATAGGTTTTCTCCTAGATGTTTTATAGTTTTGCATTTTACATTTAGGTCTATGACCCATTTTGAGTTAACTTTTGTGTACTGTGTGGGGTTTTTTTTTTTTTTTTTTTTTTTTTTTTTGCATGTGATGTTCAATTGTTCCGGCATCATTATTGAAAAGACTATCTTTTCTCTTTACATCGCCTTCCCATCTTTGTCAAAAATCACTTGATTATATTTGTGAAAGTCTGTGCTCTCTAGTCTGTTTTATTGATGAATGTGTCTATTCTTTCTCCAATACCATGCTGTCTTGATTACAGAAGCGTTAAAGTAAGTCTGAAATCAGGGAATGTGAGTCCTCCAAATTTGTTTTTTTCAGTATTGTGTTGACTATTCCAAGTCCTTTGCCTTTCCTTATTAATTTTAGAACCAACTTATTGTATTTACAAAAAATCATCCTGGGATTTTGCATTAAACTGATTACATTAAATCTGTAGGTCAAGTTGGGAAGAGCTGATATATTAACAGCATTAAGTATTCCAATCTATGAACATGGGATATCTCTCCATTTATTTAGAACTTTGTTTTCATTCATCAGTGTTTTGTAATTTTTCAAATACACATTTTGTATATATTTAATTAGATTTATACCTATGTCTTTTCTTCTTTTTTGGTGCTATTTTAAGTAGTATTGCTTTTTAAAATTGTATATTTCAGTTGTTCATTGCTGGTATTTAGGAAAGCAATTGCTATTGTACCTTGCATTCAAGACTCTGCTTATATAAGTTTCAGGAAATTTTTGATGCTATTGTAAGTAGTATTGCTTTTTAAAATTGTATATTTCAATTGTTCATCGCTGGTATTTAGTAAAGCAATTGCTATTTACCTTGCGTCCAAGACCCTCACTGATAAACGTTTCAGGAAAGTTTTGTGGATTCTTTGGGGTTTTCAACATAGACCATTATGCCATCTGCAAAGAAAGACAGATTTGTTTACTTATTTCCAACCTGTATGACTCTTAGTTCTTTACCTTGTCATATTGCACTAGATGGGACTTCTAGTATGGTTGAATAAGAATGGTGAGGGAGGTCATCTAGTTTTTCCCTCAATCTTAAGGGGAAAGTGTTCAGTCTCTCACAATTAAGTATAATGTTAGTGGCAGGTGTTTTATGCATACTTTTTAATAGATTAAGGAAGTTTCCTCCTATTTATAGTTTTTTTGAGATTTTTTTTTCATGAAGGGCTTTTGCATATTGTTGAATGTTTCTTCTGCATCTATTGATATGATCATATGGTTTCCCTTACTCAACCTGTAAATATGATGAATGGCTTTGGTTGATTCACAGTTGTTAAATCAGTACTGCATTGCTAGAATGAACCTCACTCGGTCTTGAAGTATTATCATTTTTATATTTTGCTGGATTCACTTTGCTGGTAAGGATTTTTGCATCTATGATTATCAGAGAAACTGTTCTGTAGTTTTACTTTCTTGTAATGTTTTTATCTGGGTTTGATATTAGGGTAATGCTTGTAATTTCTTTCCTAGATATTGGTAAAATTTACTATTAAAACCACTGAGCCTGATGTCTTTCTTTTTATAGGGTTTTTAACTACTAATTCAATTTCTTTAATAGGTATAGAACTATTCATGTTATCTATTTCTCCTTAAGTGAGTTGTCTTATTCTGCTTAAGCTGCCATAACAAAGTACCACAGACTGAGTGGCTTAAAAAACAGAAGCTTATTTTCTCATAGTTCTGTAGGCTGGAATTCCAAGTTCAAGGTGTTGTAAGGTTAGGTTTTCCCTGAGGCCTCTTTTCTTGCCTGCCTTCTTGCCGTGTCCTCACATTACCTTTCCTCTGTGTGTGTGCATTCCTGGTGTCTCTTTCTCTTCTTATAAGGACATCAGTCTTACTGGTTCAGGACTTCCCACTTACAGCCTTATTTCACTTTAATTAGCTCCTTAAAGGACCTGTCTCCAAGTACAGTCACATTGGGGCTCAGGGCTTCATCCTGTGAGTTTTGGGGGCAGAGACATAATTCAGTTCATGACATGAATCTCTCATGCAATTTATTTCATCTAAGTTATTAAATTTGTGGGCCTAGAGTTGTTTGCGGTATTCCCTTATTATCCTTTTACTGTCCATCTAATTAGTAGTGATTAACCGTCCTTCATTGTTAGTATTGATAATTCGTGTCTTCTCTCTTTTTTTACTGTCAGTCTTTCTAGAGGTTTATTAACCAGCTTTAGGTTTTGTTGATTTTCTTTATTGCTTTCCTATTTTTAATTTTATTACTTTTGCTGTAATTTTTTTTTTCCTTTTTGTCTTTTTTCGTGTCCGGCAATGGATCGCAACCCTCAGTGTTGCGCCCGTACTGGACTGGGACCGGCAATGGGATCGCAACCCTCGGTGCTGCGCCCACACCTCGCTCAGCCAGTGAGCGGGAACCGGTCTGTATGTGGGATCCAAACCCTCAGTGGGAGCGCTGCCGCGCTTCCCAAGTGGTGCACTGTAGCAGTGCGCCACCGGGCCGGCCCACTTTTGCTGTAATTTTTATGATTTATTTTCTTCTGCTTGCTTTAGCTTTAATTTGCTCTCATTTTTTTTTTTTTTTTTTTTTTTTTTTTTTTTTTAGTTTTCTAAGCTGTAGCTTAGGTTATTAATTTTTGATCTTTCTTTTCTAATATATGCATTTAATACTATAAATTTCTAAGCATTGCTTTACTTGCATCCCATGATTTTAATTTTTAAAATTTTTATTAAGTTCAAAATATTTTAAATACTCTATTAAAACTTCTTCTTTGACCCATGGATGATTTTGAAGTCTGTTGTTTAATTTCCAAATGATTAGGAATTTTCCAGCTATCTTTATGTTTTTGATTTCTTATTTAGCTTCACTGTGGTCTGAGAGCACTTGTATTCTTTTAAATGTGTTAAGGTGTGTATTCCCAATTCCCCTCTCTCATCCCTTGTGACGTAGCTGTCATTTATTTCACTTATCCATGTTACAAGCACATAACACATTGTTACTATTATCACTTTAAACAGTTTTCTTTCACAACAATTAAGAATAAAAAATATTTTATCTTGCTTTCATTTATTCTTTCTCTAATGTTCGTCCTTTCTTTATGTAGATCCAGGTTTCTAACCTAAATCATTTTCTTTCTGCCTGAAGAACTTCTTTAACAGTTCATGCTATTTAACTGAGGCAATGAATTTCCTCTTTTTTTTTTTCTTGGTCTGAGAAAGTGTTTATTTCTCCATCACATTTGAGGGATAATTTCTCTGGATATAAAATTCTAGATTGGCAAATTCTTTCTTTTTACACTTTAAAGTTTTCACTCTGCTTTCTTCCCGCTTACATGGTTTCTGATGAGGAGTTCACTGTAATCCTTGTTCCTCTGTAGAGCAGGCATTTCTTCCCTCTGAAGACTAAGCCTTTATTAGGAATAAGAGTCTGGGTGGGTCTTGTGGTGCCTACTCTTCTCTTCTCACATCCACGCCAGGAGGGAATATTTCTCAGTTATCCCCATGGGAACGTGGTTGGTTTCTTGGAATAGAAGCCATGAAAGTAGGCCTCCCCGCCCCCTTAGAGTCCCCCACCGGATTCTATCACTCTCACACAAGTCTGCACTCAGGCTTCTGCAATCACGAAAATAATAAATTATTTAATAAAATAATTTAAGTGCTCCTACCAGCTTTTTGATCTAATGGCTTCTATTCCAGATAAGCAAATCTCAGGAGCTGTATCTCTGTGGATATGTCTCTCCAGAGTTTGGGATAGCAGTTTTCCCCATGACCTCAGTTCTCTGATGGTTCCAAAGAGAGTCAGTTATCTTCAGTTTGTCCAGCTTGTTCCCATATAGATGGGTATGATGACTTCTAAGCTCTTTACATGTTGAAGCTTACTTGTTTTTTCTTAAAGGTGCTTGAATCGATAAATAGTTGTTTACCATGAGACTAGAGCACTTTGCTTCTCAGGTTGAACCCCAGTGGGTGGTGAGTAAATTTGTATCCAGGCCCTTACCTGTTTACTTAGCCATGGGCTCTGTCTTCTGCCTCCTCTTATGTAAGCACTGAAACTTAGTCAGCAGGCGAGAGTTGGATTAAACCAGGGTGGGGTTTTGCCAGGTGAGTGAGGGGCAGAGAGTTGAGGGTGTATTCAAGGGAGTGATTATAAAGGTGAATCACAAAATCTAAGCTTGGTAAGTAGGAGAGGTGAGAGATGGTGAAAAGGCAATAGGACTTGTAGGCCCTGGCTCCTCTTATGTAATGATTTCTCTGCCCAGGATATAGTAACGACCTCTCATTACCTGCTTCAGACTTTCAATAGAAGTCAGCAACTATTTTGGGACCATCAGTAGGCAAAGAACAGTGTTAGATGATGTCACACAAAAAAGACCATCGGTGCCATCCGGGAGAGGTAGGCACGTAACTCAAGGGGACAAAGTCTCCCAAGTACTTCACTAAAAAAACCTGATTCTTAAATGAGTCCAGACTCTTCAGGTGGCCACTCAAAAGCCTCCACAATGTGATGCTAAGCCACTGTTTCTTCTTATCTCCTCCACTCCCCTAAATAAATCCAGTGTGAGGCCATCGTCATTCTACGAACATACTTACCCTTTCTCACTTCTCTGCACTTTTTGCATGATGGTGATATTCTCTCTTCGATGCCTACCTGTGTGACCTCCCTCCACAAAACTCACTCGACATCCAGAAGGCTGAGCTCAAATGAGGAATCCAAGAAGCCTTCCCGATATCTTTAGTGGAAACCTCTTCTCAGCTGTTCACATGGTATCTACTACACACAGATATTTGTGTCACCTCATCCAGCAGACAGCATGGACATTTTTCTGTCTGCCTGTTTGTGTAGTAGTGTCTGCCCTTTATATAAAGCAGTAATCAGAGCCCATGAGGAAAAGAGAAATATAAAGAACAGGGTTGGAAACAAATAGTTAAAATCAGCCACTGCCTTGGGTTTTCTGGTTGTCATGGACACAATATTTTCTATTTTCGGTAACTCTGGTCTCTATGGTGAACTCACACTTAGAGCTAGAATCTTAGAAAGGCAAGAAATGAAATTGGGTGTGGCTCACTTAATATTTCAATCAAGGGGATAGGCAAGGTACGTATGGGGAGGGGAGGTATAGATGGGAAAAGACTAAAATAAAGGTATGGCTTTCAGAGGCTTCCCTCCCCAACCCATATTACACTTAAAGTTAGGTTAAATCTTGTTTTAGATCTATTTCGTCTGTTCCTGTTAAGAATGCAATACAATTCCCTCCGCCATCTGACTCCCTCCTTACCTCCTTAAAATCCATGGTATTTCTTAAAATGAACAACTGAGTATGAAAAGCAAGGAAAAATAATCTCAGCAATAAATGGATAGAATCCCATGCCAGAGATTTCAAGGAATGTGTGCTACATGTGGTGCATGTAGGACAGCACTGATGAGAGAGTGAAGCTAGGCTCCCTGATCCCTCTCCTGGTAAGTGGATGAGACCTAGACGGGACCCTCTAACTCAGGAGACGTGGGGTGAGGCAAGGGTTCTGGGGCACATGAGAGACTTTCGGTACTTGAACTGTCTTTTGCCCAGCATGTACATTTATTTTAAGGGTTGGCTTTGGCCACCATAAAGCAACAGTCTTAGGAAAGAGTTAGTGTATGATCCCAGCTGGAACCTGGCATAGTCCACTAGCCAAACTGTGGAGTCCGAGGACATAGTTTCTACACACACGACCACTCTCAATTCTGATGCCAACTATAAGTTTGAGCATTCCCCAGAAACCACCGTGAGCTTGATAATTCACTAGAAAGCTTCAAAGGACTCACTGAGAGCTATTATAGTCATAGCCATGGTTTATTACAGGGAAAGGATACAGATTAAAATGAGCCAAAGGAAGAGATACATAGGGCAGAGTCTGTGTGGGATCCAAACGTGAGGCTTCTGTTGCCCTCTCCCCGTGAAGTCAGACGTGTAACCCTCTGGCATCAATATGTGACAATACTCACAGAATATTGCTAATCACCAGAGTGTCCGTGTCTGGAGTTTTTTTTTTTTTTTTTCTTCCTTTTTGTCTTTTTTACTGACCGGCAATGGGATCGCAACCCTCGGTGTTGCGCCCGCACCCCGCTCAGCCAGTGAGCGGGAACCGGTCTCCACATGGGATCCGAACCCTCGGCGGGAGCGCCGCAGCGCTCCCAAGCGGCGCACTCTCCAGTGCGCCACTGGGCCAGCCCAAGTGTCTGGAGTTTTTATTGGGATTTTATTATGCAGGCATGATCGATTGATTGCCTATGTGGTTGAACTCAGTCTTCAGGTCAACTGATAAGGCATGCTCCAAAGGCCCCACCCTAAATCACATGGTTGGTCTTTCTGGCATGGGCAGCTTCTACCCTAAGACCTCAATTCAGTGTGGCTAGATCCAGCCTTAAACAAAGACATTGCTGCAGATATAGCATAGATTACCTTCCCAGAGCTTAGGCAAAGTCCAGAGCTCATTTTGGACAGGGTCACACTACTCCACAGCCACATAGTGAGTTAGAAGCAGAGTTGATTCATGGGAATGGTAGTTTTGCCCAACAAAGAAGAGCAGAGATAAAGTTCCCTTGCTGGGTGAGTGCATGGATCTGCTTTCCTCCTCTCTCTTACCAGGTTGCTGGGTTGTGCAGTTAGAAATGCAAGTTTATATAAACTGACCTCTAGCATAAGAACCAAGAGAAAGATAGTAATAACAGAGGCTCACAGTAAGGAAAAACATTTTTCTTATCCACAATCCAACACCAGGATTAGATTGACTTTACTTTGTTCAAAAATTAGTAAAAGGAAAAAAAGCTAATATGATAGTTAAGAAAATGTTTTATTACTAAGAGTTGGAGAATCAAGATGCAGAGGGAGAGAGCTCTTTGGGAAAAAAATTTAAGTCAAGAAAGAGGAGCAGGTTTTAGAAAGCACATGCAATGTGTTCTCAATATAATTAAGGTATGAACTTGAAGTAAGAGATGAATGGTGGATGATGGCTCAGCAGAAGTGGCAAGGTAGGGGGGTGAGGAGCCATCACAAATGGGGGTTAACAGATAAGCAAAGAGTTTAGTTATGGAATTTAAATCTTCAAGAAGTAGTAAAGCAAAATGAAACCTGCATAAAATAAAATTAGTGAAGTAAAGTGAAAACTTGAGAAAGTTTCCCAGAGTGTAGAAAAAAGATGTAAAATGAAATGGATGGCAGGAAAAAATAGTAGATACTGAGGAGAGAGGAAGGAGGCCTAACATCAGCTAGGCAATAGCAAAGAAGATTGAATGCCATATTTAGAGATATCAGGGGAAAAAGAGAAGAAACCTTTCCTTCCTTCCTTCCCTCCTTCCCTCCTTCCTTCCTTCCCTCCCTCCCTCCCTCCCTCCCTCCTTCCTTCCTTCCTTCCTTCCCTCCCTCCTTCCTTCCGTCCGTCCGTCCTTCCTTCCGTCTGTCCGTCCTTCCTTCCTTCCTTCCTTCCTGGCAGCTGGCCAGTCTGGGATCCAGACCCTTGATCTTGGCGATATAATACCATGCTCTAACCGACTGAGCTAACTGGCCAGCCCAGGGAAGAAACCTTTCTTGATGTGAAGAAAAACCTAGCACTAGGAAAAATAATTTTTAAAATGTTCCCACTCTCCAAGATGACTCCCAAGAATCCCCACCTGCTTGTATTCACATTGTATCAGGGTGGGTCTGTGTAACCAATAGACTATAGCAGAAGTAATAGGTTATAAAGACACCGTAGTTCTGTCTTGGTTGCTCTCTTTCTCTCTCGAATTACTTTAATAACTTTCTCTGGAGGAATCAAACTGTCATGTCATGAACAGCCCTAGGAGAGGCCCATGTGGGGAGAAACTGAGGCCCTCCTATCTTCTACCAACAGCCATGTGAGAATCCTCCTGCCCCAATGACATCATGAGATACCCTGAGCCAGATCCATCCAGCTAAGCTGCTCCTGGATTCCTGCAGGGATAATAAATGTTTGCTGTTTTAAGCTGCTAAGTTTTGGGATAACTTGTTATGGAGCAATAGATAACCAATACAGGTTTGAAGTGGAGGAGGGAGATAAAAGGGAGATTAGGAAATAGCTGGAAAGAGAGAAAATGCAAGAGATAGAGCATGTTTAAATGCTAGTGGAAAAATTTAATAGACAAGGAAAAAGGTTGAGGTGACAGTAAAGGGGGTATCTAATAGCTTGGGGTTCTTGAGAAAGAGGATAGAGGTGAGATCCAGAGGACAGGTGTAGGGACTGATCATCAATAGGAGCAGGGACCCTTTTTAAGGGTCTCAAACTCAAATGTTTAGTTGCCTGGCAATGCAAGCATTTGAGTTTGAGATCCCATGAGAAAGGCAAACCTCTGATAAGCTTAATTGAGAAAATGCAAATATATAACACTAGTAACAAGAAAGGAGATATTATGGATATTATGGATGAGATTAAAATCATTGTAAGGAAAGTGCTATACAACTCGAAGCTAAAGAACTTGAAAATTCAGAAGGGATTTTTTTCTAAGAGAATTATTAATTATTAATTGCCAGAATTATTTCACAGATAGAAAAGGCAGAATAATAACCATGAGAGAAATGGAAACAGCTGCCGGAGAATTACATCAAGAAACGTGTTGGACACATGATTTCACAGGTTATTTTGTTCAAATTCTAAAGTCATGTTGTCCAATACAATAAGAGACTGGTCCCATGAAGCTATTTAAATTTAAAGTAATTAAAATTAAATAAAAATTAAAATGCCATTCTTCAGTTGCACTAGCCACTTTTCAAGTGCTCAATGGCCACATGTGGCTAGTGGCTGCCATATTGGACAGCACAGGTATAGAACATTATATCATCACAGAACGTTCCATGGGCAAGTGCTACTCTAAAGGAATAGATAATTCTTATTTTCTGTAACTTGTTTCCAGGTGCATATAAAGACTGTGAGTCTCCTAATTTATTTTGTGAAGCTATAATAGCTTTGATGCCAAAACACAGTCAAGATGACATCACAAAAGTTAGAATCTCACTTATGAGTAGATGCAGACATTCTGGACAAACACAAGTGCTTCAGATTCAGAAACTCATTCAGGAATAACCTGACATTAGCATTCTGGAAGTGCAAGGATATTTTAATAATAAGAAATTCATTAGTATAGTTTATCATATCAGTAGAGAAAAGGAGAAAAACATAAGATTGTCTTCATACATACAAAACAAGTATTTGATGAAGTTAAATGTCATTTCTTTTTTTTTTTTTTTTTTTTTTTTTTTTTTTTTTTT
>NW_007727900.1:292085-310727 GCF_000696425.1 Galeopterus variegatus
AAAAAAAAAAAATTTTTTTCTAAAAAAAAAAAAAAAATTTTTTTGAAGTTAAATTTTTTTTTTTTTTTTTTTTTTTTTTTTTTTTTTGTCTTTTTTCCGTGTCCGGCAATGGATCGCAACCCTCAGTGTTGCCCCCGTACCGGACCGGGGACCAGCAACGGGATCGCAAGCCTCGGTGTTGCTCCCGCGCGCCTCGCTCAGCCAGTGAGCGGGAGCCGGTCTGCATGCGGGATCCGAACCCTTGGACGGGAGCGCTGCCGCGCTTCCCAAGCGGCGTACTATCCAGTGCGCCACCGGGCCGGCCCTTAAATGTCATTTCTGAATAAAATGAAACAAGAAGAAACTTTATTAAGTATGATAGAGAATAGCCTCCTCAGATATCAACAGATAAATTACAAATCTCTATTTCATTAGGATCAGTTTCTGAAGATTTATCTTATTCCTTTGGGTCATCTTTCCTTATTTCCTTATTTTTCTTGACTCTTTGTGTTGGTGTCTGTGCATTGGGAAAAACAGCCACCTCTCCCAGTCTTCAAGAACTGGTCTTGTACAAGAGAAAACCCTCACCAATCGGTCTGGCCAGAGATTCTAGGGACCTGTCAAACCCTCATGCTAGTTCAAACTGTCATCTTTGTTTTCAGTGGCCCCAGCATCTTGAGTATTGCTGGGTCCATTCATGCTCCAAAACAGGTGTGGAAAGAGCCAGTCCTTTGGACAGCCCCTGGAAAAATTGGAATGTTGGATGTGTGGTCTTTTTTCCTCCCCAGGTAGAAATCTGGGAGTTTCCTTCTGATTGTATTGCACTGGGCCAGGGATAGGGACTATGGCAAGAGTGTGTCTCAAATTTTCCTACCATCCTTGATGTGGCTGGTTTTGTGCTTGCCTCTCTATTAGTTTCTGGATTTCTCAAAAAGGGCATTTGTTCAAGCATTGTTGTTGAATCAGTTAAGTCTGGGGTGGGGGCTGTCCAAGGCTTCTTATTCTATTATTTTGCTGATGTCACCCTCTCATGATGTCGTTTTTAAAAAAAAGTTCACATATTTTCCATGGTGAACATGCATTATTTTTATAGCCAGATAAGGTGTTATTTCCTGAAAGCAGTGACTAATGGGGGATAGTTCACATTCTAAGATGAGGTCATTGTGTTATGAACTAATAAGGTCATAGAAAGTAGGCTGAAGAACTAAAAGAATCCGGATTTTCACAGGTTTCTCCAGCTCACAGGTAGCTCGTGCCTGCTCCCAAATGGTATGGAACTGGGGGAGGAGGCAGAAGAGAGCACGAGTAAAGGCTGACGTCCCAGATGGGACAACTCTGTCCACTCTTTCTGTCAACACTGATGGTCCTTTCTGCTTCTAGACCAGCAAGGCATTACAGGATGTGTTTGGGCCTCATGGAGCCTGGCCTTGAGTGTGGCCATTGACAATGCTGAACTTTACCCAAGCCCTGTACTACTGAAAAACAGTGAGGGTTAAGAAATCCCCTTACTCTTTTGGGTTCTGGGGAACAAAGCACGTTTACTGCACAGAACCCCCCTTTCCCATATGGCTGAAATAAGACTCATGGGTGTTCTCCAATTTGCCCAGGCAGGCCAGACACAGACCCTCCAACCCTCAGTGTCGCACCCGTACTGGACCGGGACCGGCAACGGGATCGCAACCCTCAGTGTCGCGCCCGCACCTCACTCAGCCAGTGAGCGGCCGGTCTGTATGTGGGATCCAAACCCTCGGCGGGAGCGCCGCCACACTCCCAAGCGGCGCACTGTAGCAGTGTGCCACCGGGCCGGCCCAGAACAAAATACTTTTTAATCAACCCTCCTTTCCCCAGGTCCCTGACCTTCAGACCAACTTCAGCCTAAGTCAGTTTACAACTCCTCCTCAGCAGCCCTTCCTGAGAGCAGAACAACCTCAGGGCGAAACATTTCCTGATCTACTTTCCGATCATGCCACACCCATCCATCTCACTTTCTAGCTGTGTTTTCTCCTCCTTGTAAAAGTAAAACCCCTTTTGCTTAACCCTTGAGACTTGCAGATCTTATGGTCAGAGACTTCTTCCTATTACAATACTCCCTTTCCCCCACCTTTGCAATAATCTTTTCAGATAAAGTCTCTCCTTACTAAGTCCAGATTTATTTTTGTTTTTGTTTTTGATGCCATATAAATAAAAATGAAAACACAGCAAAAGGAAAACCTCTGAATTCCACTCTGGGGTAAGGATGGCAGTCAGTATGAACTGCCCACAAAAATAAGTTCCTGAACACAATGCTTAATTGACAATGAGCCACCCCAATGGATTGAACCAGCAGCAACAACAACCCAGGGTGGAGAGATTTGAGGTGTGGAATGAGAAGCGAGTGTTGTGAGATAAAGACAACAGGGCATCACCTGCCAAAACCTGATTCTAAACATTACTGGGAAAAAAGGCGATAAAGCACATAGGATAAGAAAAGGGAACATTGCATATAAACTTAAAGCTAGAAGAAATAATTTTTCTTTACTGCACTTGAACTACACATGTAGAGGAAAAAAGTGTTCTAGGAGATTAGCTTTGTTTTTACAAAATCTGTGTAGGATTTCCTTGGTTTGCCAGTTTTCTTGAAAGAACATCATTTTTATGTGTTTTTTTTCTTCCAACCCCGCATTTTCAAGCTCATGTTGTTCTGGTGAACAAAAACAAGACTCTTTGATCTGTTCGACACTCTAGGCAGAGCAGAATTTCAGCTATATGAAAAAACTGATGTTCCGCCTGTAGGAGGATTATTAAAAGGCAGAAAACTTTATAACCATTAAGCAAAAACAAGCTGATAATTATACTTATTAAGGATGATTATAAAACATTTAAGCTTAAGGGCATAAATTGGTCAAGTGGGTAATTTAATCTGGCAGACATCAAAATTACATTTAAGTATGCTTGTATTAGATAAAAGAGACAGAACACACAGAGATGGTTGTTGGATGGGCTCAAAAACTTTTTGAACACATTTCCAAGGCTTGCAAATATTTCCTTTAATTTATTTTTTACTTCCCTGCTTTGAGTCAGGTTCATCTGAAATTGCGCCTTTTCTAGAAAATTGAAGACTCTGTTTCCGCTCAGGCGTGATTATAAGCACTTCAGCTACTGTTATCATCCCACTGTGAATATCTCAACTCCACCCAAATTAAGCGTGTTCTTCCTAAGTGATAAGCAGAGTCGGGAGGAATTTGAGTGATTGAAGCTAGTGCCTTGGTTTTTGTTTGGGCCATATAGCTAAGTGTTTCTGAAAACTGATCAAATAAAGGACTTGGTACTTATCTTGGTAGTGGCTGACATTTTCTTCAAGAAGTAAGCTGTAAGACTTTACATAGCTGGGCCTCTTTGTTCCCATATGTAACACAGGGAGTTTGAATTAGGTATTTGCTTAGGACAGAGAATCCCTAAGCAACAATGGGGGCTTTGAGCCATAGTTAACACATACTAATGGCAATTAGACTTAGCCATAATCTTCCCTTCTGGTCTTAGCTTAGTTAACACCTACCCATGTCTCTGATCTCAGCACAAATGTCATTTCCTTGGGTTTGCAATTTTATAGATAGTCATTAATTTTATTAATATCTGGATTCCCCACTAGCCTTTGAACTCCACTGAGGCAGAAATAATGCTGAGTTTTGCTTACCCTGCATCCCCTGTTACTAGCACAGTGATTGCCCAGAGTAGGTGCTCAATAAGTATTAGTTGAATGATGAGTGAGTGAGAAGACAGGGGATCCCTAGCGGAAAATTGACAATGGAGGCCCATGGTGGCATAAACACAGGAGCGACTAGACTAGATGACCTGTTGCTGAGGTTTTTTTCTGATGCTCCCCCTCCATGGTTGTAGTAGGAAGTGCTCTTCCTCAGTCATATCCTATATTCCTCACCTAGGCCTTCAAGGCCATCAACCCAGTTGTACCTGTTGACATCAGGAGAACCTGGTGGTGATTTAGTTCATCTGACCCTCTTACCCTAGAATCTCTAAGCTTTAGAGCATCTCCAACTTCGAGAACAAACATTGACTATTATTTCCAACTATATCCTTTAGGAATTAAGATTTTTTTCCTCTCCCCAACTTTTTACTATGGAAATTTTCAAGCCTACAGAAAAGCTGAAAGAACAGGACCATGAATACCCTTCACCTAGATTCACTAATTACAAACATTTGCCAATTTACTTTATATTTCTTTTGATACATGTATATGCTTTTTTCTTTTGTTGAGCCAATTGAAAAATAAGCTATAGATGTTATATTTTACCCTAAATACTTCACCAGGTATCTCCTAAGAACATAAACATTCTTCTACATAACTATAATACTGTTTCTCACAGCCAAGACATTTAACATTGACACAGAAGTCTAACATACATCCATATTTAAATCTCTCTACTTGTCCCAACAATATTCATTATAGCATTGGGTGTGTGCATGTGTGTGTTTGTTTTAGTCCAGAATCTAATAAAGGATTATGCATTGCATTTAGTTGTCACGTCTACTTATTCTCCCTCGATCTAGAACAGTTCCTCCCACTTCGTTGTTTTGGTCTTTGTTAAAGACTTGACCATTTTTGGAGGGTCCAGGATGGCTATCTCATAGCACGTACAAGCCTGTATTGATTATTACATTGCTTGTTGAAAATGACAATTTTAAATATTTTATCATTCCTTCTATATTCTGTATTACTTAGCTGGCATTCATCTGTAAAGAACTGCTTTCTCTAGTGCCCCCTCATGACACCACTGCCCCCTCCTCCTCGTGTTCCCTCACCCCCTCCTGCTTCATGCCATCATATCTGTCCACACTCTATCAACAAGTCACATGGCCAAGCCCAAAGTCAATGGGGTGGGAAGCGTGCTCTTCCACAATGGAAAGGAGTGTGTGTAACTATTTGCTGAACCGTCATCCAAGCTCTCAAAACACCGAAAGTCACTGGTGTTCCATAACTATTTATTTTCCATCACCAGTTTAATTCTAGGGACGAAGTGGGGTGATTAACAGTCAATGCTATGGTACGTGACAATGAGAAAGACAGTTTGACGATGGACAGCTCTAAGAAGTGGAAAAATACCATTTTAAAGCTTTTTTGTTTTCCAGTTCTGTACAAACCTGAACTCTGAAGGATGAGGAAGAGAGAATTTTTGCATCTGAAATTGCTCATACATAGAGAGCTCCTTGCTCCAGAGATCATAAAAGCCCAACACTAACGATTTAGTCCTGTTTGCATACAAAGGCTGACATCTACAGCCGTCAAGAAATGAGGGGTAGGTAGAGTCTTCAGGACTCCCGGGAAGAAGCCTCTCCCTTGGGAGCTCTGACAACAAATTGTCTTCCTGCCCCTCCTGCTGAAAGCATCCAAGGCGGTTTCCCTAGCAACTCAGGAGGGAAAGGGGGTTTAGAGCTTCAGTTCTTGTTGCTTGAAGATGCCTGTTGCCTCAAGGTTGAGGAAAGAAGCAGATGCATGAACCACTTCTAAACCAACTCAAACTTCCTGGGGCATCATCCTGGAAGAATCACAATTCTTTGTGCGCGCGCGCACACACACACACACACACACACACACACGTGTGAGGGAAAGAAGGGGGGATGCATATAATGTTCTGCTTGAAGATGCCTGTTGCCTCAAGGTTGAGGAAAGAAGCAGATTCATGAACCACTTCTAAACCAACTCAAACTTCCTGGGGCATCATCCTGGAAGAATCACAATTCTTTGTGCGCGCGCACACACACACACACACACACACACACGTGTGAGGGAAAGAAGGGGGGATGCATATAATGTTGTGTTGGAGGCAGAAGTACTGGCTCACAAGAGCTGCCTATTAAATTTTTCAGGAATTTTACGAGCCAGTTGATGTCATATTGAAACCAACCATGGTGGGAATATTTCTACCAGAGATTGGCAACTGCTACACATCAGGGCTTTCCCGCCTGAAAAGTTGGGTGTTAAACATTTATCAGCACACCACTACCTGCATGGAGTATAATTTTCTACCATATCCACTGTGGGAAGTTAGGGGGATGAATTATTTGCACCCCTTCTCCTGTGGGTTCCAACCCATTTAAGGCACCATGCGGGAGCCATATTACTCATGAGGTCAGGCTAGAGTCAGTAGGCTCTACATCTAGCCTGAATTTCCAGGCAGAGAAGCTGGAGCACAAAAGATCCCTACCCCCAGCCCCCACGTGGAGGGGGAGCCTGGAGGCACAGGGGCTGGCCTTGCTTGGCACTCACAGGTCTCAGAGGCAAGGGAGAGGTGCACCATCAACGCCTTATTTCAAAGGGTGCTCAACAGAATAGGCAGGGCCCAGGAGACGTCAGGCTGTACCTGTCACCAATTGGGTAAGTCACATCTGACTTAAATGCTGCAGTATGAAAACAGGAAGGAAGGAGGACAAGTGTTTATTTCTAACGTTCACTTAAATTTTAGTTCCAGAGCATAGATGTACATTTTATCCTATTTTATTCAACCATAAGGGATGGAAGGATAATATAGGATATGACTGCCTTAGTTTTCTGTCTATGTAATGCGGCATCAGTCACTAAAATTAGCAACTTGAGTTATGTTACCAATGATCCTTAGTGTAAGAAGGAAGACTGGTGTCACTTAACCTACAACCACAATGACAAAGATAAAGATGATTACAATTAACATTTATTAAGCACTTGCTGTGGGCCAGACACTGTGCTTAGCACTTTATATGCATGATTGCATTTAATTCCTGCAGCCATGAATTATCTATAAACATGCCTGCTTTATAGATAAAGACCCAAGCCTTGGGGAGGTTACACAACTTGTCCAAAGACACACAGCTAATAAGTGGTGGAGGTAGGTACTAACCTAGATGTTTCTAACTGCATATCTGTCCATGCCCCTGAGACGTTTGCTCTGATTCCAGGTAAAGTTGTTTGTGTTTGGGGGTGTGTGTGTCTCTGTAGTGGGTATGGTGGGGGAGGGGACACTGTTGGGGGGTGGGTGAGGCCTTTTATATCTAGTACGGCCTTAGCTAATATTGTCTTTAAGTATTTTGCTTATTTATTTGTTTCTACGTTGATTGCTGGTTTCCCCGGTAGAATGTGAGCCCTAATATACATATAACTTCTTCCCTTTCTGTCTTTATTTAAAATTTCCCATTCATTACTTCACATCCTTATTTTGCATTATTTTTTTTCTGCCACCCCACAGCAATTTGAAATATTTGGGAGGCAGAATTGACAAGACTTATGGATGGGTTGGATGGGGTCGGGGGCAGTAGGGCGAGAAAGGGGCTGGGGAGGACCCCTAACTTCTGGCCTTGGTAATTGGCTGGATGTTGATGCTATTTCTCAAGACGGCCGGGGAAGAATGAAGTTTAAGTGTAAAATAAGAAATCCAGTTTGAACACCATCTTGAATGCCATTTGGGACATCTCAGTGGAGGTGTCAGGGTGACAGTTGTATCTGCCTCTAGAACCCAGGGAGAGGGGAGGCCCACAAGTGAACTTTTGGGAGACTTTAGCACGGATGCCATGTTACAGCTGTGCGGGTATGAGATCACCTAGAGAAAGTGAGGAAACAGAAGGGAGGAGCTCCCAGGGTGCAGCCCAGAGGAGCCCCTGCCTGCGGAGGGCAGTAAAGGGAGCACAGAAGGAGCGGCCAGTGAGCTGGGAGGAGAATGTGACATTGCACATGCTGGAGACGATGATGCTCTCACAATGAACGGTCAACCAGGAGGAGAGCTGTGAGAAGTCCAATGACACGGGGACAGCGAAATGACCCTTGGCCATTGTATTTGGCAGCGTGGAGACCATGGAGAGCTTGCCATGAGCACCTTCTGTGGACGGGTGAGACAGAAGCCAGACGGGGAGTGGGTCTAGGAGAGAACCAGAGGTGAGGAGGTGGGAACGATGTGTAAACACCACCTCCGTGGAGTTTTACTGAGAAGAGGAACGGAAACTATTGTGTTCTTTCTTAGCAACTGGCATCTTCTCATGTCATGAGAGTGATGAATTAGTCTACCTGCCTGGGCTTTGTTCTCGTGTTTGGCTGGAAGAACACAATGCTAAATTTGTGGCTCGCCATAAGGAGAGTTTAGGACTTGGTGGTGTACATTATTCAACCCCTGTGTGTTATTAAACCCTCAGTCTTATGTCCCTACTCTTGTTTTTCATTCTATTTTGACTCCTGTTTTTAACTATGTCCATCTTGTTGATTTTATGTATCATTTTAAGATGCTTAAGTATTTCCTAGAGAAACCCGAACATGTAAATAAATGATTTAATAGGCTCCTAAGCACTGTCTGTGCCAAAGAGTGGCCTCACTAAAGTTCAGTCTATTTTGATTTATTTTGATAGGTAGTAACTAATCTAATTCTTGGCCCCAATTCCATTTTATTTCATATCAGGGGATTAAGATCCACACTGTCATTGGACACCTGTGCTTGTTCCTGCTGTGGTGCTCAGTGAGGCTGCTGGTGAGGTGTCAGCTAGGGGTCTGGCCTATTGTGCCATTTGACATGCACAAGCTTCTGCACATGTGACATATCCACTCAGGAAACACTCCGGGTGAAGGCCAGCACTTCTCAAACTTGATCGTGCATCTGTCTTGCCTGGGGATCTGGTACATGTGCAAATTCTAGTTCAGTCTGAGGTGCAGCCTGAGAATCTTTATTTCTGACATATTCTCGGGTGATGTTGGCATCACTGGTCCACAGACCACACTTTGAGTAGCAAGGATATAAGCCACTAGGGATTGCTCGAAGGACAGGACACCTAGCCTCCCTGGATTTCTTAATTGTACTTTCATCTCAGCTGACTGGCCATAATCATCTGGGAGAAATGAGAGCCACCAAGGTTAATACAAGAACCCACTTGAATTTGTATAAGTCTGCTCTGGATTAGAAGGAGCAGGCTTATTTGTAAGACTTACATAACTTTGCCATCTTGTTTACTTAAAAATGTAGGCCAGATTCCGTCTTGGGTTCCCTGATTAGATTTGCATCAGTAGCGATGGTCCCAGAGTATTTTTCCTTCTCTCTTCCTTTGAAGAATCACATGATTGACACTATTACTCTTGTTGGGCAGAGCTCTGTTAACCAGTTCCTTCAGAGGATCTTCCAGCTAAGGACAGCCTGGTGGTGGTGGTAGTGGGGTGTGTGGCTATGAGGAGTAGCTCATTAATTATGCAGAGATGCAGACTGCATAATGACTGACAGAGTCTTGGATAAAAGGATGACACAGGTTTCTTTCAGGGACAAGCTTTGGGGTTAGAAACTCCATCTCTAGAGGAAGGACAGATTCAGAAAGCCCAGAGCCCCAGGAAATGTTGGCCTGAGATAGGGGTGGTGGCTGCTCCACCTCTCCCCCAACCCCAGATCCACTGACCCCAACTTTGTGCTGAGAGGACTGTGTGGATGGCCACTTCCCCTCCTCCGTCACCCACCCCAGGGTTCCACCTTGTTAAAGTAGCTTTGCTCCAGGAGGATTTGGTAATTAATCTGTCACCGTGTCACCATGGCAACATATTTATGTATCTCAAATGCCATGAGCCCTGGGAGCTGGGATTTGAAAAACTGCCTTACCCAGTGCCCTAGCTAGTGATTAACAAAGGATTACGTTGTAGAACACAGGGCAGGCTTCTTGGTTTCAGGGCAAAGGCGGCTTAGGGATCTAGTGTTTGTTTCTCCTCCTTATAAGGGACTGAGATTCCATTAAAGGATTGGGGACCAGCAGACCCCTTCTGGCCTCATGGGACAGTTGGCTTCAGGGCAAAGGCGGCTTAGGGATCTAGTGTTTGTTTCTCCTCCTTTAGAAGGGACTGAGATTCCATTAAAGGATTGGGGACCAGCAGACCCCTTCTGGCCTCATGGGACACATTAAGATGTCCAGGGGCCCTCTCAATCTTTCTCTGTCCTCTTATCTCCTCCCCTCCTTTCCCCTCTCTCATCCATTCAATCAACAATTTTGAGGAGGGACCAAAGATGTAGAGAGATTCATTCACCTTAATTCCTGGGGACTTGCATGGGTCCATACAAGGCCTCTCTCTTGTTTCATTTCACTTCTCCTTCCCATTTAGAGGTGTTTTCCATTGGGTTTCCTAGAAACAGAGCCCAAGCCAGAGCTTCTAGCTCATGTGACTTACTGAGGGGGGACTCTCAGGGAATACTGGTTGGGTGAGCAGGAGTGGGCAGGCACCGAGGACAGATGTGGGCTCCGGCGACATCCAGCTGCAGCCTCAACTGGTGGGGAGCTCCAGAGCGTGTTGCTTTCTCCTTCCCTATCCTGCTTACCCTGCCCCGAGGCGAGGGGCAGGCCTGCCATCTGCCAGGCTGAGGGCTGCCAGTGAGGCAGCTCTCCCCAGTGGAGGGCAGTTCCCAAAGAAGTGGGGCAGATGTGGGCCACTGGCAGCCAATACGCAGCAGTGAGAGGGGTGGTAAAGAGATCGAGGTGGAACACCAACAGCTACAAAAGGTGCTCATTCTGAGGTGTTTAATGAATGTGTACGTACCTATTATTGCAAAATATTCAATGCTCATTCAAAAAACATTTATTGAACCCCTACTCTGTGTCTCATTCTATTCTGTTAGCTAGGAAGTTGTAGTTGTGATGAAAACAGACAGGATCACCCCTTCAGGTTGTAGTTAAGTGGAAGAAATAGATATTAAACAACTATTCACACTAATAAATATTCCAGAATTTAAAGTGTGGTAAGTGCCAAGAGGGAGAAGCTCAGGTGGGACAAGAGATCATGATGGAAGGCCAGATGCACGCGGGGCGGAGAGAAAGGCCTCCTGGAGGGCGGGTATCTACAGCTGTGATGGCAGGGGTTAGCCAGCAGGGCATGGCAGGGACAGTGTTCCAGGCAGAGGGCGCAGGGCGAGCAGAGTCCTGAGGTGGAGAAAGACCGAGTTCATGGAACGGAGAGAAGGTCAGCGTGGCTGGAGCAAGTGACAAGGGGGAGGAGGGCCTGAGAGCGGGGAAAGGGGACGCTTGGTAGAGGAGTAGAGGATGCTGGGCCTCGGAGGTCACGGTAAGGACGGAGAGTGATCACCGATGTTCACTGGGAATCCACTGAAGGCTTTGAGCAGGAAAGGGACATGATCACTGTGGCGGCTCAAGGGAGGCGACGGGTTTGGAGAAGGCAGGGACGGAAGCTGGGAGGTTTGTGAAAGTCCGGGGAGAGACGCCACTGGTCTGGGCACGAGGAGGAGCAGCTGGGTGAGGAGCCTGCAGAGGAGCCACAGGCGCTGGGGAGGTCTGGATGCGGGGGCGAGGGGAAGGCAGGCGTGAAGACGACCCCATGGGGACACAGGCGTCATTGTCCGAGGAGGGGTGGGGATGCTGGGCGGGCAGCCGGGGGATCGGGCCGCGCTAGAAGTTGAAGTCCAGTGGTCGTCAGCACGCAGGCGACACTTGGAACCCGGGGAGAAAGGATAACTAAGAAAGAGCAGGACCGAGGCCCAAGAGGAAGGGGAGAAGCCAGCCGAGTGGCAGGAGGAGAGACGAGAGAGGTAGGAGGAGCCCAAGAGGTGGCAGCGACGAACCTCCTTGGGGGAAGCTTCAGGGAGGGGTGACCCACCCGGGCACGCTGCTGGGTGACAGGCCGGTGCACGGGCCGCAGGTGCTGGCTTTGCACGGGCGCGGCTGGGCTGGGAGGGGAGGCCGTGCAGACAGGACGCAGGCCGCTCTCAGTGAGGCCGGTCATTTGTGGAGGGTGGGCAGAAAGAGCAGCCTCCCGCCTGGCAGTCAAGGACAGAATCGTTTTTTAAGATGCGGGAGATGTTTGAGTGCTGGGGAGGAGCTGGTTTAGGGGGAGAGGCCGAGGGCACAGGAGGGACAGGGCTGGGTTGCTAGAGGAAAGCCTCTGCGGAGGTGGGAACGGGTGGGAGCAGACCACTGTCCCCACTGTTTGGCCAAAGTTGGGCCTGTGTACATCGGCAGTCCCAGCCCAGGGAGCTGAAGAGTGGAGCGGAAGCGATGGGAGCATTTAGGTGGCATCCAGGCCCATGACCTGGACTGCAGAGCCTTCACCCCCTTGCTTCCCCGCTGGTCCCCAGACGGCAGCCGTCACTCTCTGGGCCCTTCTCCTCCTGTCTGCATCCTCTCTTCTCCCCAGACACAGCCTCCTCAGTGGCCTTCAGGATGACTTTGTCCAAAATAACTTCCCCTTAACATCTCCCTTTAAAAACCACATCCAGACTTGGTAAGGACAGGCTTTATTTGAAGGGACTATTGAAGGCAGGGAAAGGGCTACTGTGAGGGCGGGATTGGGGCTGGGATTATGGCAATAGGAAAACTCTGTCAAGGGTTAGACACTAGGGTTTTTCTTTTCTAGGGACGAATAGACAAGGATGTAAAGAACTGGGTGTGGGGAAGTGTGCTGAATAGGTGAGATAACCTGAGAGCGGATCAGAGAATGTTTCTCCCTGTGTCAGTGACACTCAGGAGGGGCTGCTGAGGAGCTGTGGGCTCGCTCGGGCTGGGGGTGGGTCGATGTAGGAGAGAATCTTCACTAAAGTTTGGTTCTGATAGACCACTGGGGGAGGCCTGGAGGGGCAAACAGCTCAGCTAATCATTTGTGAGGTGAAGAATGGTATTTTGGGGGGCCCGTGTCTGGCCTTGTCTAGGTAAACAATAGGGCCTCCGTGAATCCGATCTAAGTGGTATGGAGAAGGAGGGTTCCTTGCAGTAGGCTGTTTCCAGGAACACAAAAGGTGGGGGCGGGGGTGTTCTTAACCATTGCTGCTTTCCAGGACCGCAGGGCTCCGGTAAAATTGAGCATGGTCCCTCTGTGTTCCCCGTTGCTCAGAGCTGCAGATTTGTGTAGTTCCATGAGCAACCTCTAGGGGGCGTGGGACTGCTACCTTTACCCCTGTCAGACCTTCCCGCACCCTGTAAGGTTGAAGGAGCAGCTTCCAAGTCAACTGTGAGCTACTGAGGGGTTTGGAGGGTGAATATGGTAATATACCCCCACCCAGATGTTCCTCACCTCATTGTCAGTAGCTTTACATCTGCAGGCGTTTGCTGCCCACCTGGCCCTGCTCCTCCGAGGGTGAGAGGTTGGTACGCAGGTAATTTGGCCCTCAGGTGATCTCTCTGCCCTAGCCTGGCTGCCAGTACTGAATGATCTTCCCCCTCCCCTCCTTCTCCCGCTTCTCCCTACTTAGGTGCTAAGTTAAGGTTTAGCAGGGCTGAGCTGTCAGTGAAACCCCACCCTTATCACACCTGCCTGCCCAGGGGGCCCCTGGGGTGGCCCTGCCCATCAACCAACAGTGCTCTGTCCTGGCTGCACATTGGCTTCTCCTGGGGAGCTTTTAAATATCCCAATGCCAAAGCCACATCTAGACCAGTTAAATCAGACCTCGACTCAGGCATCAGTAGTTTTTAAAGCTCCCCAGGGGATTCCAGTGTGCACCGCGGGGTGAGACCCGCTGCTGTCAATGTTTATTAGGAACAGTACTTTGCAAATTTGAATGTGTAGAGGGGAACTTAGTCAAATGCAGATTCTCTTCAGTAGGGCTGGGCTGGGGCCTGGGACTCAGCATTTCCATCAAGTGCCCAGAAGATGTGCTGCTGCTGGCCTGGGGACCACATTTGAATGGGAAAGGTCTAGAACAGAACAGTGGTTCTAACCCTGGTTCTGCATCAGAATCACTAGGGGAGCTTTAAAAGCTACCGGTGTCTGGGTCCCATCCCTATAGGTTCCGATATAATTGTGTGGGGGAGGCCCAGACACTGAGAATAGTAAAAGCTCCCTAGATGATTCCAGTGTGCAGCCAGAGTTGATAACCACAGATCTGAAATGATGGGATCCAACATGATGCAGTGCCTTTAATGGTGTGGATTTCATTCCATGCCTTACCTCCCTTGCTGCTGCCTTCTCACTCCGAAGTGAGCCCTCTGATAACCCCATTCCAGGTTCTGGAATAATCTATGGAAGCAGGAAGTTCCTAAACTACCTTTGCCCATACTTCATGCCTCCCCCTTCCAAGAGGGGTCCATCAGTGAGTCCCTCCCTGTTAGCCTGCGCTGGAACAAGTTGCTAGAGCTTCTCCAAGCTAAAACTTCAAGAGCAGGATGTTCCACCCTAACAGAGGTTTAAACAGTGAAGATCTGGGGCCTTTCCCACCCTCTGCACTGTGGGCCGCAGTCCATCTTGGGGCCTGCTTCTCACTTCTTCCCCCAGCCCTCAACTCAGAGCACGGGCCAGTATACCTCTTTCCTGCCCTCCTCTTAGGCCAGGAGCCCTATCCCTGAGCCCTTGTCTTTTGGCTGCACCAAATTCCTTGATGCTGATGGGCACTGGCCTAGTCTTCCGCATGTAGCTCAGCTGGATACTCCCGGGGGTGGGGGTGGGGGTCTGTCTCCTTGCTGGTCTAACCTTGAACCACAGTTCTGCAGTCATCTGGTGCCTGTTCTGGCCAGCAATCCCAGAGCTAGTCTAGCCCATCAGGATAACCCTCCCTCAGGCCCCATGCTCTTCCCAACTCCCTGTCACTGAATAATGAAGCCTCACCAAATCCTGAGATGGGACTACAGCTATCAGCTTTACCGCCAGCTCTCTGACTCCAATCCTTGTCTTGCCATGCCTCCCATAGTCTCCAGTTATTTCTAGGGATGTCTTGATATGTAAAAGATATTAGAAGCAAAATTTGTTGGTAGTCAATTTAATTCATAAAAGTGTTCCATTAGGGCACTTGTAGGGATGGAGGAAAATCAAACAATGGGATACATTGCACTGGAATAAGGGTTTGTTTGCTGACATCACTGTAGGAATTAGTGCCATTAATTTTATAAAAGTGGTGTATAGGTGGAAAGGCTCTAACAACCACATTAGATGATTTGGAGACTCTAACGGTTGTGAAATGTGGGAACCGAGGCTGGAGAGGCCTGTTGGAGCGTGCCTATTCCCAGATCTGGAATGGGAGAGCCTCTGAAGCTGTACTTATCAGATGGCTTTGATCCTTCCAGGCCCAGAGATAAAGACATGAGGGAGGTGTTATTAGCATCATTATTTTTAGTTAGTGGAATTTACATCTGGGGCCTCTTTTGAAAAGTGCTCAAGGCACGATGATTTACATGTAATTTCACTTCTCACAGCACCACTTCTGGGCAGAGGATGAGGGCTGGAGGCAGCTCTGGAAATAATCACTCTTCTCCAAGTTAGAGTACTCATTAAGCCAGGCCTAATGAGAAGATACCTATTCCCTTTATAGTCTGGCTTTTATGGGAAACTATGTGGTAAAAGCTCCCGTGCATCAGTGACCTAGCATGGTGGTTTCTGAATGATTTCTATCATTCTCCTCTATTGAAAGCTTATATATGGAGAACATAGGGTGGGAATTATAGGCAGCTTGGAAAAGAGGGCAGTGATTGGGGGCCCGGACTGTGGTTTCACCAGAGGTCTCCACTAAGAAAGGTGGTTCAAAGTAGAAAATGTGTCATCAGTGTCACCGGCATTTATGGAGTACCCAGTGGAATGGTGGTTTTCAAACTTGAGTGAGCATCGGCACCACCTGGAGGACTTGTTAAAACCAGAATTGTGGGGCCCCAATGTTGGGTTTCTGATTCAGTAGGTCTGGGTTGAGGAATGAGAATTTGCATGTCTGTCAAGTGCCCAGGTGATGCTGGTGTATGTAAAAGATACTCACATTTTGGAACCACATTTTGAGAACCAATGAAGTAGTACATTGGATCTCTAAGATGTGAGATTCTGAAAAACGTAAAAGAATAAGATTTCCCTAAGTTGCCAAGTTTTCCCACTTCAATTAGAAGTTTTTCAATTCACTGTGTCCAAGAGGTAGACAAGGAGTCCTATTTGATGATTTAAAAAAAAACCAAACCATTTATTTTGAAATAAGTATGGATTCACTGGAAGCTCCAAGGTATTTACAGGGAGGTCCCGTGCACTCTTTATCCAGCCTCTAAGCTCCAAGGTATTTACAGGGAGGTCCCATGCACTCTTTACCCAGCCTCCCCCATTGTTAACAGCCAGCCTACCTATAGCACATAAAAATCAGGAAATTGACATTGACAAACCACAAAACTTTTTCAGATTTTACATTATACACGTGCTCATTTGAGTGTGCATATGTGTAGAGCTCTATGCAGGTTTTTCTCAAGATACTCAACTGTACCGTCACAAAACTTCCTCTTTATAGCCATGCTACCCCTTTATAGCCATGCCCACCCCCTCTCTAATCTCCACCCCAACCTCTGGCAACCACTAATCTGTTATCCATCTCTATAATTTTGTTATTTCACAAATGCTATATAAGTGGAATTATGAAGTATGTACACTCTTGATCTTCGCCTTCTTCATTCAGCATAATTTTCTTGAGGCTTATCCAAGTTCTCGTGTGCGTCAATAGTTCGTTCCTTCTTCTTGTTGAGTAGTATGGCATGAATATGGTATGACGATACCAAAGTTTGTTTCACCATTCACCCTTTGAAGGACATTTGGGTAGTTTCCAGTTTGGGGATATTACAAATAAAACTGCTACAAACATTTGTATGCAAGTTTCTGCACGAAAATAGATTTTCTTTTCTCTGGGATGTTTGTCTAAGAGTGCAATGGCTGGTCATGTGGTAAGCCCATTTTCAGTTTTAAAAGTAACCTCTGAACTATTTCATACAGTGACTGTGCCATTTTACAGTCTCACTAGTGATGTATGAGTGATCCAGTTTCTCTGTATCCTCACCAATGTTTGGTGTTATCTCTATTTTTTATTCGAGCCATTCTGATAGGTATATCATGATAGCTCATTTTGGTTTTAATTTGCATTTCTTTAATGCCTGATAATGTTAAACATCTTTTCATGTACTTACTTGCCATCTGTGTATCCTCTTCAGTGAAATGTTTGTTTATGTCTTCTGATCATTTTTTAATTTGATTATTTGCTTTTTTTTACTGTTGAGTTTTGAGAGTTTATTGCATATTCTAGATACTAGTTAATTGTCAGGTATGTAGTTTGCAAATACTTTTCTCTCATTTTATCCTTTTCACGGGGTCTTTCACAAAAGCTTTTAATTTTTATGAGGTCCAATTTATCAATTTTTAAAAAATGGATCATGCTATTGGTATCAAGTCTAACAACTGTTTGCTTGGTCCCACATCCTAGAGACTTTTCCCCCTGCCTTTTTATAGATGTTTTATATTTTTATGTTTTACATTTAAGTCCATGATCCATTTTGAGTTAATTTTTTATGCAAAGTGTAAAGTTTAAATAGAAGTTAATTTTTTGCCAGTGGGTGTTCAATTCCTCTGGCACCATCTATTGCATAGGCTATCCCTCCTCCACTGGATTGCTTTTGCTACCTTGTCAAAAATTAATTAGGCACATTTATGTGGATCTGTTTCTGGGTTCTCCATTCTGTTCCATTGGTATGTGTATCTATCTCTCTGCCAGTACCACACTGTCTTAATTACTGAAGCTACATACTAAGTCTTAATATCAGGAAGAGTGATTCCTTCATTTTATTATTTTTTTCTCAAGATTGTTTCAGCTGTTCTAGAGATTTTTCATTTTTATATAGATTTGAAAATAAGCTTGTCTATATCTACAAAAAAAAACCTTGCTGAGATTTTGACAGTGTAGGGCCCCCTAAAACCCCAAAGGAGACATTCCCTAAAACGTGGCACCTTTCAGGCTTCTCTTCCGGGTCCTTACATTCCCGCCAGCGCCAAAGTATGGCCTATCAAAATCATCACCCGCCCTTCCGACCAATCAGCCACCGCCCCACGTACTAACCACCCTCTCCCAGAACTCAGTTCTCTATAAATGTATGTTTCACGCTCAAATAAAGCGGAACTTCTCTGGTGAACTGTCAGCTCGGGTCCTGTCGTTCTTTCATTGGTGTCGAAACCCGGGAGGAGCTCACCCCTTACCCGAGGGGACTCCTTCTCGGACCTCCTTCACTCTCTCGGTGGTTCCCGCTGCTGACGCTTCGCCCTCGTCCATTTTCTCCAGCGCTGGCTTTCTGCACCCACCACCGGCTCATCCAAGCATAAGTCTCCCTTTAGAGGTGCCATTTTAAACTAGGACTACCCCTCTGGTGTCCAGCCCTAACAGGGGCAGTATGCCCCACTATGGCCTTCAGGGCCTCAGTGGACCCCTAAATACTCCCTCGTCACACTAGACTGTTCACATTCTACTCCTCTCCCAACCACACAAGAGTGGCCCCAATACCAATTAGATAATCAAAACAAATGGCCACCAGAAGGCACACTAGACCCTGATATTCTCCGAGATTTGTTTAACCTCTGCCAGCGCCAGAGAAAATGGAAGGAGATTCCCTATGTTGAAGCTTTCCGCCTACTTGCCCCAAATCCCTCCCTCTGTCTTACCTGTTCTCCCTCCCAGGTTCTCCTCGCTTCCAAACCCCCTCTGTCCTCGCCGCCTCCGCCATTCCCTACTTCTGATGGTTTTGACCCTGTGGATGAACCTCCTCCATACAGACCCCCTCCTCCTGTAGTTCCATCTGCCCCCTAATCCCCACAACCCACTCCACCGCCATCTTCCGCCACACCTAACCCTTCCGCTCTTCCTCCCCCTTTTAGCCCCCTCCTTACTCATTCTCGGGGACACCCCCCATCTTCCACTGTGGCTCCTCTCCATGAAGTAGCTGGTGCTGAAGGGGTTGTTAGGGTACATGTTC
>NW_007727900.1:312480-313447 GCF_000696425.1 Galeopterus variegatus
TCATACCCCCCAACCTAGCTATCCCGTTACTTTCCCACCTCCGGGCGGAGCTCTGGAAACATCAGGATTGGCTGTTACCTAATCCTACCCCTTCCCAGAACAACCCTGTAGTACACCCTGGGGATTTAGTATTCTACACTCCCCCCGAACCATATGATCCTTTAACTCCTAAGTGGGAGGGCCCTTACCCAGACGTTCTCTGCACCCCCACAGCTGCCAAACTTTCTTTACCAAACAACCAAGTAACTCCATGGATCCACATTTCCAGGTTAAAACCCTGTCCTCAAGGCTCACCGACGAATCTCACGGAACCTACAAGTGGGCCTGAAGTCCAGACCAAGCCCTCTCAAGAAAGCTATTCCTGCACCCCTCATCCTACCAACCCCCTCAAACTCCATCTATCCCGACCTCCACTCCTCCCACCCATACACGGAAATGAATTTCCTTCTTAGCGTCTTCCTACTTTCCTTATTGCCCCTAAAGGGCACTCCCAACCCCTCCTACGTTTGGAGACATCAACACTAAACTTGAAGGAGCCTTAACCTCCACTGCCGAGTCCCTCTCCTCCCTACAAAGGCAAGTTACCTCCCTCGCTAAGGTAACTCTCCAAAACCGTAGAGCACTAGACCTTCTCACCGCCGAAAAGGGAGGCACATTCATCTTCCTCAGAGAGGAATGTTGTTATTATGTCAATGAATCAGGCCTAGTTGAAACTAACATCATCAAACTCACCGATCTGGCCTCTAGCCTCCGGGCCACGTCCAACTCTAACCCCTTTTCTTCCTTTTTCCAAAATCCTCTCCTAACCTGGGTATGGCCTATCGTAGGACCTCTAACTATTATTTTAATAGCCTGCCTCTTTTTACCCTGTATCCCAAGCCTTTTAACCAGCTTGTACTTAGAAATTACCAGCTGTTGGCCACGGAGGACCCCTCTCACTCCTCTGCAGAATGCCTGACGCACTGAA
>NW_007727900.1:313466-331699 GCF_000696425.1 Galeopterus variegatus
GGGGTATAATAAAGGGCTTCCTTCTCCTCCCTGTTCCTCCCCCCTCAACGCCCCTCTCCAGCAGGAAGTAGCTCGAAGACCTCAACGACCTTACCCCCCAATAGAGGAAAAAGGGAGGAATGTAGGGCCCCATAAAACCCCAAAGGAGACATTCCCTAAAACATGGCGCCTTTCCGGCTTCTCTTCCGGGTCCTAACATTCCCACCGGTGCCAAAGTATGGCCTATCAAAATCATCACCCGCCCTTCCGACCAATCAGCCACCGCCCCACGTACTAACCACCCTCTCCCAGAACTCAGTTCTCTATAAATGTATGCTTCACCCTCAAATAAAGCAGAACTTCTCCGGTGAACTGTCAGCTCGGGTCCTGTCGTTCTTTCAGACAGGAACTGTGTTAAACCTATGGATGAATTCAGGGAACTGACATGTTTACTGTATGGAGTCTTCAAATCCATCAACATAGTACGTCTCTGCAAGTGTTTAGGTCTTCTCTGATTTTTTTTAATCAGCATTTTAATCATTTTCATTATACATATCCTTTATATGTTTTGTTAGATTTATACCTATGCGTTTTATTTTCTTTGGAGCAATTGTAAAGTGTTTTTGGCACTTAGAATTGCTATTTCTTGTTGGTGGGTTGATCTTTTAACATTATGTAATGTCCCTCTCTGTCCCCGGTAATTTTCTTTGCTCTGAAGTCTACTTTGTATTAGCATAGCCAGTCCTCCTTTTTAAAAATTAATGCTTATATGATATATCTTTTTCCATCCTTTTTTTCAACTTACCTATGTCATTATGTTTGAATTGAATATTTTGTAGACAGCATATAGTTGAGTCCTGTCATTTAGTTGGTGTATTTAGACCATTTACATGTAAAGTAATTACTGACATGCTGGGGTTTAATTTGTTTACTGTTTGTTCCCTGTTTTTTGTTACCCTGTTATCTTTCTTTTGCCTAACTGTGGGTTACTTGAACATTTTTTAGAGTCCCACTTTGATTTATTTATAATTTTTTTTAGTATATCACTCTTATTAGTATATAATTTTCTCAGTGGTTGCTCTAGCTATTATTGAATATATGTGTAGAGAACACTAACATTAATAAAGCAAATGTACTTCACAGGGCCTAACCTCCAAAGCCCTGTAGTTTCATGTTTAGCCTAACTTTTTAAAATTACACATAGAAATGTTAAGCTTGCAAAAATTTCCCTGGGCTAAAGTCTCTGTTGTAGATAAAGAATTGTAACACAGCAAAATTGCTGGCTCAAGGACAGATGTCCTTGGTGCATTTTAACCTACTGATGGGTATGTTAAGAAAGTTACTTGATTGCTATGTAAATATGCTAAGGAAATTGCTGTAGGGAAAGAAAGTGTTTGCTAAGAACAAGCTTTTGTTGGTGGACTGACCTAACTTTTTACTAATTGCATTATGGAATGTCACTTCGTTATTTCACTGATGTTACCAGCTTCTATTGTTAAACTATACTTAGCCATAACTCCACCTCTGTTCCTTTTCTGTAACTTTCTGGCCTGGAGAATAAATACTGAGAAAGAACCCCAGTTCAGTGTTATTTTTCCAAGGAGGAATGCCTCTCACTTAAGGGTTCCTGGAAAATTAACCCCTTTGGGGCTTCTCACCACTCAGAAGAAATGGGCTTTGAGTAATCCTTTGCATTTCTGTCACCCAGGGGGAGAGAGGTGACATATATATGTGAGTTGTCACAGTCTACTGGTGTCAGTGTCTTACCTCTTCCAATGGAGCAAAGAAATCTTACTTTTGTTTAATTCCTTTACCCTCCACACTTTAAAAGTCTAATTGTCCTAAGTATTATGTTCACATATACATCAGATGATACTCTAACTTTTGCTTCAACCACAGATTAAATGAAAGAAACTCATAAAATGGAGGAAAATCGGTTATGTTTTCTTCTTCCTTTGCCAATTCTCTTATTCTTTCCTTCTGAAAGACCTAGTTTTCTATTATCATTCTCTTTCTATTTTGAGGGCTTCCATTAGCCATTTTTTTAAGGATAGGTCTGCTAGCAGCAAATTGTCTCAGTTTCCCTATGTCTGAGAATGTCTTTTTTCCCCTTTCATTCCTGAAGAATAGCTTTGAGACAATATAGGGCTAGGCCTGTGAACCAAACTGACTTCATTTTTCCTGCAGGCTTTTCTTATTTTGTCTATGCCCGTTGGTGGTTCCATGTTGCAGGCTTCTTTGGCACCCAGACTGAAGGTACAAGAGTCTTCAAAAGTTCATGGAAAGATTTTTATTATTTTTAATTTCACTTTTCTATAGGAGATTAAAAAAAAAAAAAAGACCCAGGGGATTTACTGCATTGTGGTTCCTCAAGTCTTGAAGCTCCTGGCCAGTCTGCCTTCTTTCATCCAGCTTTCAGAGTCTTTTTTATCATTGTGTATTGAATAATTTGCAGGATATTTAGTTGTATTTACAGGGGAGAAGCAGAGAAAAGTGATTCTATGCCATCTTCTTCTGGAACTGGAAGCCTATTTGGATGACTTTGATAAATTCTTTAAAAAACAAGAAAATGAATACTCACTAAATATATTTTGTTTTGTAAACAAAATATTTCAAAACATAGAGCCTAATAGAGGGAAATATTAAGAAAATCCCCAGTTGGTATTTTGGATTGAACAGTGTTCCCTAAAAAGATATGCTGAAGTCCTAACTCTACTGCTTCAAAATATGACCTTATTTGAAAATAGGGTCATTGAAGATATAATTAAGTTATGACAAGGTCATATTGGAAAAGGGTGGGTGGGCTCCCAATCCAAGATGACTGGTATCCTTATAAAAAGAGTGACATTTGGACTCAGACACAGAGGGAAGACAGCCATGTGAAGAGACAATTTGTAAGAACGAGGCAGAGATTGCAACGACGCATCTATAAGCCAAGGAACACCAGCAACTGCTATTTGTTAACAGAAGTATGGAACAGATTCTCGCTCAGCATCCTCAGAAGGACCAGCCCTGCTGGCACCTTAATTTCAGATATCCAGCCTCTGAGCTGCGAGGGAATAAACTTCTGTGGTTTTAAGGTGCACGCAGTTTGCTTTGTTACGGTAGCCTTAGGAAATCAGTACAGTTGGGAAGTAGTGACCCAGTATGCTTTAAACACTTGGGATTTTGGAGAGACAAAAATAATGAGCACTGTGCATCACAAACTCAAAGTCAGGACCCATTGTCTAGACATGTGTTCTTACAATGGGACAGAGAATCGAGAGCAAACCTTAGGGGGTATGGTTGTGGCCTGTGGCACTCCAGGGAACCCGGTTTCCACCACCTGCCCTTGAATAGAACATATGGCAACAAGCATCTTCCTGTAACTATGGTGGACTAGGATCAAACCCTCCTGCTCCTTCTTTGCTATGCAAATTGTAATCCCTTTAGATTCTTGTACAACCCCTGTGGACAACCCCACCCCCACCCCAGTTGTTGGGATGGAATATTCTACCACATGACATTACTCATTGTGGGGCTATGGCATAAGGCATCTATTTAATTGGTTAAAGATGATTCACATGGATCAATTTTGGCCTCCAAAAGATATGTTGAGGTCTTAACGCAACACCGAGGGTTGCGATCCCGTAGCCGGTCTCGGTCTGGTACGGGTGCGACACTGAGGGTTGCGATCCGTTGCCGGTCATGAAAAAAGACAAAAAGAGAAAAAAAAATAATAAAAAAAATAAAAAATAAAAAATAAAAAGAGTGACATTTGGACTCAGACACAGAGGGAAGACAGCCATGTGAGGAGACAATTTGTAAGAATGAGGCAGAGATTGCAACGACGACTCCCGCCGAGGACTCGGATCCCACATACAGACCAGCCGCTCACTGGCTGAGCGAGGAGCGGGGGCAACACCGAGGGTTGCGATCCCGTAGCCGGTCCCGGTCCGGTACGGGCGCGACACTGAGGGTTGCGATCCGTTGCCGGACACGAAAAAAAAGACAAAAAGACAAAAAAAACCAAACCAAAACAAAACAAAACAACAACAACAAAAAACAGGAGTATGTACATTTGTATCATCCTTTACATTTTTTCCCACAAGTATTTTCACTTTGAATTATCATGTTACAAATTGATTCTCCTAGAAACTGTGTGACCTTTCAGGGCAACTCTCTGCTGACAGGTGGGGACCTCTCAGAATTTTACTTTCTGGAATTAAAAGATTCAATTGAATGAGTCACAGATATTCCTAAAGTTGTTACAGAATATGTGCTTTTTTTTTTTTTTTCTGTCTGTCTAATTTGAAGAAAGGAATTCAAGACCACAGCTCCTACTTTGATGTAAACATTTACACATAACTTGGATCTAACTTGGAAAATTTCAGGGCCATTAGGGCAGATGGAAGAATGCATTTAATGAGCGCCTACTGTGTTCCAGGCTCCATGCTGGGTGCATTTCCCCGCAATCACATCTGTTACCCTGTGGTGCTGTGTCTCATTTAAAATGGAAAATATCTAGTCAGGCTGCAGTTATCCAAACAAAATTTTAAAAGAACATGATATTTTCTCCTCTTATTAGAAATCCAGAGCCCACTTTCTTGGAGTCTTATGAAATGAGGCCTCTCTTTGGAAATGCAGTGACTCCAGTGGTCTCCTAGGCAGGAATAAAATCCTGGCTCTGGTTAGAGTTTTCATCCCATGTAATGGATTCCTCAAGCCCTGCTGGCCTAAGAGCAGCAACGGCTCCCTGAGAGGCTTGTTCTCAGGACAGAGTTTCATTGTATTCAACACGGTGATCCTCCTGCCAAAAATTAATCCCACAAACTGCATCTTGAACAACACCCCCACCCCCACCCAGTCTGAACATCTCAGAGACCGTTGGGTTTGAAGAAGTTGGAAAGTGGGGGTGGGAAGGTGACCTTCTTAAGTTGTCTAACCCAGGACAGATGCATTGAGACCCCTCTGCCAGTCTTACATGGAAGTCTGGCTTTGGTTCCTTTCTCATGATTTAGCAAAACCACAATCATTTCTTAACAAGCCCCTGACTGTTGTGTTATCTGCCCAGGTGGCCCGATCACAAGCCCCAGGTACTTTCAAAGAACTGGACTGCTCATGTGTCACATGCATTGTCCCTTTTCTGGCTCTCACTGCCGTTGTGTGGTTATTTGAAGTATCGTGACAAGACTTCAGGAGGGTGAAGTCATCCTCTGAGATAAAACACTCAGCAAGCTCCCTCCAGTGGTTGTTTTGTATTTAATTTAATTTTTAATTGACAAATTATAACTGTATATATTTATGGGATATAATGTGGCTAGAGGACTTTATGCTAAGTGAAATAAGTCTCCAGTGGCCCGTCATAGCAGGCAAGGTTCTGCTGGTTCTCAAATAACAGTTACTATTTATATGTCCCCAAAAAGTCTTTCAGCTTTGGGTGCCTCTGGTAAGTAGTGGGAGCTGTCATCTGAAAAATTGGAACAGCTGCAACTTCCAACTCACCAGAGCCTGGCTCGTTATATGTCCCCAAAAAGTCTTTCAGCTTTGGGTGCCTCTGGTAAGTAGTGGGAGCTGTCATGTGAAAAATTGGAACAGCTGCAACTTCCAACTCACCAGAGCCTGGCTCGGTCCTACAACATTCCCTCTCCAATCCTTTCCTTTGCCTCTCCCCCTGCCTCCAGTTGTAAAAGTATAGGATTTAAGAACTTTGCCTGATCTTATTCTGCCTGCCTTTTATTTTTTTCTCTTTTTCTTTCTTTTTTTTTGGTCAAACCTAAGTCAACCTGAATTGCTGAATCTCTAGGGCTATTGAGTGATTGAAATCTCAACATGGGAATTTTAAACCCATGTCAATCAAGTTCTAGGAATACTGACCTGGGCAGGTGTGGTACTCTGGCCTCCCTTCCCTCTGCCCCACCCAGATACATCATCCCAAACCAGCACCAGGACGTCACCCACTCAAATACCTCCGAGGTTGCGTAATTATCTAACTATAAAATCCAGACTCTCTGGCCTGGCATTCAAAGTCATCTACTCCCTCCTGCCGCAACCCAGATGAGACCCTCTCCTTCTTTTTCCATTTATTCTTCATTTTATTTTTTATTATTTTTAAAATATGTATTTATTTTTAAACCTATCAATATACAATGTAGTTGATTTTCATGGTCCTTTACCAATCACTCATTCTTTATTTTAAAAATCAAACTGTTTTCTCAAAAGTTACTAGAGACCTGTTAATTGCCAGATCCCAAAGTACTGTCCGAGTTCTCTTCCTGGCTTTGGAACCTTGAGCAAGTCATTTAACCTCTCTGCACCTTATCTATGATATGGGTGCTTGGAATACTCGGTGCTTACTTAGTCCAGTGTCTAGCTCACAGTGAGGGCTCAGCAGGTGGCAGCTCTCATTACCCCAGTATATCCTGGTTCCATGTTGCTCCAAGTGTGGGTGGGGAACAGCTGCATCAGCATTGCCCAGAAGCTTGTCAGAGGTTTACAGTCATGAGTCCAGCTCCAAACCTACGATATCGGAATCTCGGGGGATGGAGCCCAAGAATCTGTGTTTTAACAAGTCCCCCACATGATTCTTTTGCCCTAGTTGAAGTTTGGGAAGCCCTGAGCTGATGGCACAGATGTTATGGTGACCATTACTCAGGACTACAGAAAAATTAAGAGTCTAGGTTTAGCAAGAGTTGGTTAAATTACACTAACCTTCAGAGACCAGAACTTAGCAGAGGGCGGGCCATAGCCCCCACCATAAAACTTGGTCCTTGGACACAGACATAATTTTATCACAACTCTGTAGGCAGCTGACCCTGTGATGGGCAACTTCTGTGTGGAGCGGAGGGAGAGGACTCACTAGTGGAACAGTTTGCATGGTGCTAGTGTACTGGTGCCTCTGGCTTGGCAGAGAGACTCTTGCAATTTGCCAAGCAGTCAAGTGAATCGATTGTCCCCATTGGGGGCTTGTTCCCAGGAGGGGCGGTGAAGGAGGGAGAGAGACAGAGATAAGCTGTCCATTCCACATTTATCTCAGGGAGTTAGAGTTGAGATATGGTCTCCTTGTGCAGCTGTGAAGGACAGAAGGAGCCACACGGCAACAATGAACACTGGCTGCAGCCCTGGGAGAGCTGTTCTTGTGGGACGATATAACCATAATGTATGTTGCTTTTTGAAGAGGCGCCCAAGGAGCGCTGTGTGCTCAGACCTCCCTCGCTCAGGGTGTACACCTGGAGGAATGAGAGAGCTTGATAACAATGACATTGAGTCCCACCTCCAAGCCTCGAGACTGACTCTGTTCCAGCTGCTCCGTCTCCAGGGCTGGAGATGTTGGGAAAGTTGGAGGGAGGTTACCCAGGACAGGATACAAGGCTCAGGATGACACAAACACTGCTCGTTGCAAGCAACTGATGCATAGTTCACTCATGAAGGTTTAGGGGCAGATCTATGGTTCCTGGAGGAGGGACAGGTGAGCAGCTGGGACCCTCAGTGCTGGGGGCTTTCTGGGGAAAGTCCCAGGGTGTATACTGCAAAGGATCCACCCTCTTTGGCATGGGTGCCTCTTGTCAAAAGAGCTTGCTGTCATGGGTCGCTCACAGCCATGGCCCCTGCCCCCCGAGCCCAAGGATAAGGTCAAGGCATCCCCCTCCATGCCCTTTGGCAGCAATGAGGCCCCCTAGCAGGGAGGCTGCGTGGTGAGTGGCAAGCACATGCCAGAGGAGCCGCAAATGCAGGGTTCAAGAGGCACCATTGGCTGGTTTGGCTGTGGGAGACAGAGAGGCCTCAGAGGAGGTTTAAAGAGTTTACTTAACTTCATTTTTTTATTGAGGTGAAATTCACGTAAGACTAACCATTTTAAAGTGTACAATCCCCTGGCACTTAGAGGTGGTGTTTGTACAACACTGTGAATGTACTGTCTGCTGGAAGTTTCGAGTCTGGCTGAGGAAGGCGAGGCAGGTGCGGGGCTGCTGTTTGAGGGAAGGGGTGAGGTGGTCTGTAGGTTTTGGGAGAGAGCCAGGCCTCAGACCATCTGGTAGTTGCATCTGAAGTTTAGGCCTGGAGCTGGGGAGAGAAATTCCGACGTGAGGATGGTGACAGCTACAGCCCTGAATGTGAAGAGCTTGCTGAGAGAGAGCAACCGAGGGAAGTGTGGGGGCCCCAGGCAGTGCCAAGAGCCCCCCACATGTAGGGGGAGGACATGGGCCAGGGCAGGAGGCTGGCAGGCTCTATACAAGACCAGGGGAGGTGTCCATTAAAACTAGGCCTTCCTTCCCTTGTGCTGACCTGAGAAAAGTGTGTGTATTGCAGGGGGGAGGGGACGGGGGTGCTGGTGCGTTGACATGGCTTTCCCAGATGCTAGAGTCAGCTCAGTTAGTTCCTAACAACGGTCCTTTTTTCTTCTCTGTCTCCCCATCTGTATTGGGCCTCATCAATGACTTCAGTCTTCAAGCTTTCTTTGAACACAGATGCACTTTGCAAATCCACCAGACAACAGTATGCCCAGTGGTTCCTGCAGCCTGAGGAAGAGCCCGACCCACGCCAGGCCTGGGGCTCTGGAGGCTCCCCTCTGGCCCTCCGCTAGCCACACCCCTCCGCAGAGTGGGAGGGACCCATTGGCCCAGGGGATGTCTGTCCAGACCTTGTTCTCTTCCTTCTACCCCTGCTCTAGGTACCCGGGACACTGGAATGCCCATCCCTGAAGCCCTAAGCATGCTTTCTGGGTCTGTCCTCTCAGGGTGGACTGCACTGCCCTTGTGCACGGCCCACAGTCCAAGGGCATCCATGGGGAGCTTTTCATGGAGGGTATGGACAGAGCTTGGGTGTGCAAAGGGGAATGTCTGCATGTTTATGTGAGATGCCCCTCAGAGGATGGGCGAGGAAAGGGGGGTGGCCACAGCATCTCCCCAGACTGCAGTGTTGTGCTGTGGAGTTCTAGGAGTCCAGCCCAGCCTTGCAGGTCTTTGTGAGGGTAGATTTGTTAATGGACAGGGATAGAAGTATTTTAACTTAGCAGTCTGTTGGCTTGGTTTACCATTTTACATATTTAGATGTGTGGTCAGCAGCTTTTCACAGCTCCCCTTGCCTTGAGCCCTGCACCATCAGGAGCAGATGTGCCTGCAGCCTCTTCACTGGGCTGGACTATAATGGGCCCAGCCATGATTTGGAAAGTATTTTACATATTTAGATGTGTGGTCAGCAGCTTTTCACAGCTCCCCTTGCCTTGAGCCCTGCACTATCAGGAGCAGATGTGCCTGCAGCCTCTTCACTGGGCTGGACTATAATGGGCCCAGCCATGATTTGGAAAGTATTTTCTTCTCCTTAGAGCCTGAGATGTGGTGACAGGGAATCTTTTTTTAGAACCTACAAACCTGAGTGATGAATGAGGTAAGTGACAGCTGGGCATCACTCTCTTGTGCGACACCCTTTGCTGGAAGGCTGAGAGTGTAGACTTGTGTGTGCATGTGTGTGCGCGTGTGCATATGCATGGGAGTACGTGTGTGCATGTTCATGTGTGTGTACATGCATGCATTTGTATGTGCGTGCGTACACATGCACGTGTGTGCACAGTTCTCCCCACCTCAGCCTCAGACTCCAGCAGTCATGCTCATGTGCTGACCTCTCAGAGGTTGGGGCCTCCAAAATCTCTAGAAATCCTCATCCAGCTTCAGGCTTAGATTCCAACTTCCCAGAGAACATGAACCAACTATAAAACAGTAAGCATCATGACAGCGGCTACATCATCACCATCTAGAGCCCTGTCACCTGCCTCCCCCACCTCCCCTGCACCCTACCACCCTGCCACCACCCCACCACGGCCACCTCTGGCATCACCACCTCATCACCTCCCAGACTTTCCCCTCACCACCACTCTTGCCACCATCTTTACAAACGCCACCACCACCATTCAATCAGCATAGACTTATTAGGCACCTACTTTGTGCCACACACTGTTCTAGGTACTTGGGATATATCATTGAACAAAACAGACAATGCCCCTGTAGATCTTACATTCTAGGGGGCAAAGAAGAAAGACCCAATAAGTCATAATAAATAAGTAAATTATCTAATATGTTAGAACTTGATGAATGCTGTGGAGAAAAAATAGAAAACGGTAAAGAGATCTGGAGGGTGAGGAGAGCGGGCAAGTTGCACCTTCATATTCGGTGGTCAGGGACAGGTCGAGACATGAGTTGAGACATGGAAGTGAGGGAGGTGGCCGTGCTACTCACACCATTTACTGAGTGCTTATTATGTGCTTTTTATACACTCACTGTTTTATAAAGAGGCCTCTGGAAAAGGCTGAATGGCAAGGACTCAACTCTTAAGTGTTTTAACTCAGGCTCCAATCAGATTAACATTTCTGGGTGCTACAGAGAAGCTGTGCCAGTTTTCCTTTACAATGCTGCCCCCTAATGCTGAGTAAAAACAGTGCAGGGTTTTATTCCAAGCTGCTCAGGAATCCAAGATCTCACCATAAGTGAGAATTACCCACCCACCCTCAGACATTAACACAGCAAAGCCTCCAATATATAGAAAAAAATTGTGACACAAATGTTTATGTTTTAAATTTCAAAACCTAACCTGGGTAGTGTCAAAAGTGAAAGGTTCAGGCCAATCTAAAAATCCCACAATTTGTAAAAATATAAATAAAATTATATTTTATTAATTACATTAATAATTATTATATGTATTAGTAATATTTATATAATATGTATTAAACAAATAGACTTTATACTTTGGATGCAAGGAAAATTATCATTATGATCACATTAAGATGAAAGCCCACAAAGAATGGCATTGCTAATGAGAATTGAAGGAATTACCACTAATTGAGCATTTACTGTATGTTAGACACTGTTTTGGTGCTTTCTATTTGTTCTCAATTAAACTTTATGGTAGTCTATGAGGGAAGTATTATCACATTTTACCCGAGTATCACAGAGGTTATAAAGATCTTATGGCTGGTAGATGGGTATTGAAGCTGTAGTTGAACTTAAGGGTTATCTAGTTCCAAACCTAAAATTCTCATAAAATAGGTGTGGTGGGTTCTTCTTCACCAGATGGAAGGTATGTATTTTAAACCAGGAAGCAATCTGATACCTAGTGTCGAGTAAAAAGAGATAGCTGGACACATCCTTAACAGGACAAAATATATTCATCTCAGCCCAGACATCAGCATCAGGCTTAATGAGAAAACGCTGGAAGCATCCTCATTTATGTTAGGAAGGAAACAAGCCATCACTAGCATCATATTACTTCATATTCTGGAGGTCAATGCAATTAATCAAAAGAGAATAATTTTAGGGGTTTAAACATTAGAAAGGAGGAGGTAAATAATCAATATTTGAGAGATGATATCCAACTGTATACCCAGAAAATCCAAGAAGATGAAATAAAATAGTATTACAGATAGCAAGATAATTGGTAAAGTGGTGGATACAAAGTTAACAGAGAGAACAGAATAGCCTCCAAATAAAAACTAGTTAGAAGATATAGCGGAAGTAGTGGATCCATTTACTATACCTATAAAAAAGATGAAGGATACAGACTTAAATTTAATGTGAAAAAGCTATTTGAATAAAACTTCAAAATGCCTCTGAGAGGTCAGAAATTTGGACATGTGGAAAGGCAGACCATGTTCTTGGGTAGGTAAACTCAATGTCAGCAAAATTTCCTCAGGTTAATTTAAAAATTTAAGGTGACTATAATAAAAATACCAACAGGGACTTTTATGGGGGGAACTAGATTAACTGATTACAAAATTCCATATGAACAATAAACATTCAAGAATAGCTCCTTGGTAACTATAGTTTATGATAATGTATTATATATTTCAAAATTACTAAGGGAGTAAATTTTATATGTTCTCACCACAAAAGATGATAATTATGTGAAGTGATGGATACATGAATTAGCTTGATTTAATCATTCCACAATGTATACATATATCAAAACATCACATTGTACCCCATAAATATATAAAATTATTATCTGTCAATTAAAAAAAAAAGGATAGCTAGGAAACTTCTGCTGGGGGAGAATAATGAAGGAAAAACAACTCTATGAAATATTAAAATATATTACAAAATTAAAATGATTTAAACAGATTAGACAGATCAATGGATTGTATTTGAAAAAGAAAGTCAAGAAACAGACTCAATGCACATGGGAATTAATCTAATGTAATAAAGATGGGGCTTCAAATCAATGGGGGAAAAATAAGGGTTATTCAAATAAGAGGACTTGGAAAATTGGGAGGCCACCTGAAACAAAGTGAAATTGGAGCTGTCCTTTCTGGATGGATCAGACTTAATCTAAAAAGGAATGTAGAAGGGAACCCCATTGGAAAAATAAGGGTTATTCAAATAAGAGGACTTGGAAAATTGGGAGGCCACCTGAAACAAAGAGAAATTGGAGCTGTCCTTTCTGGATGGATCAGACTTAATCTAAAAAGGAATGTAGAAGGGAACCCCATAAAAAACCACAGAATAACAAAGACTTTTCAAAGTGTGACGCAGAACTCAGAAGCCATAAAAAATGACTGACGAATTCCAACCCCATAGACAAGTGAGAAGCAAAAAGGACAAATAAAAATGTGTGCAAAATGTGGACAAGGATGACACCGGTAGCACGATTTACAGTGACAGAGCCGATTCTAAGTGGTGCCAGCTGGGAGCAAGTGAGGACAACCTGAAATGTGGGTGGGAATTGAGAGGAGAAAACTGACCAGTTATACGCATGGAGTCTGTTTGCCTAAATACTTTTGGTTAGGGAAGATACGCTCATTACCAACAAAAGCATCCTTCCAATTGGCAGATGTCAGTAGGTGTTTGGTAAGCAATGTCCTGTGTTCTCTCTCTTATAATAAACGAAAACAGTCAAAAGAAGAGAAATTAACTAAATTGTTACTGAAAACCCTAAATGATGAAGAGCCATTGAGCAGAGCAACACCGGTATGAAGGACAAGAGCATTTACATGGATCAGGAGGTTACACAAAACAGAAAGGTCGAGCAGAGCACTTCCACCAGCACGTTTGCATTAAGAACTGCAATAAAATTGATAATACCGAGAACTCTGAGTTATTGGTAAAATAAACTGCAAAAGTAAAGCATGCAGGAGAATGTCAGAAACCAGAAGAGACCCCCAGAGCTGGGCTTTAATCAACCTCTTTCTTCGGGGCTTTCCAAACTATAGCAGAGATGACAAAGCCTTTACTTGCTGGGGCTGAGCCTTGTTGAGAAAAGCAGCTTGAGAAATGATGGCCAGTAAGGGGATCCGAACCCTTGAGCTTTGTATTGTCAGCACCATGCTCTCCCGAGTGAGCTAACCGGCCAGCCCCCCAAATATGCTTTTAAAAAAGTATAATCTGAATCTAATAATGAGGAAATAATTGTAACTTATTTTCAAATGGTTTATATATATGAATGAAGATACCTGTGGGAGCACTGTCGATAAGAGCAAAAAATTAGAAATCACTTAATTGTCCACACATAGGAGAATGTAATGAGTAAATGAACTGTGGTATATTCACATAACATAATCTAAACAGCTCTAAACATGAGTGAGTTACAGCTACAGGTATCACCCTAGAAGAATCTCACAAACATAACATGAGCAAAAAGCCAAGTTGCAGATGATTTCATGTAGTATGATGTATTCATTTGTTTAAAGTTTAAACATATACAAGACAATGCTTGGGGGTACATACACTTGTGGTGAATGTATAAATAAATGTGCAGGAATGGTGAATACCGAATTCAAGGTGATGATCAACTCTGGGAGATGTGGGGAGAGAGACGTGGTCCTGGAGGCATTCAAGGGGGGCTTCGACTGCATTGATTTGAGGTGTTACATTTTAAAGCTTAATGGTGGGTGCATGAGTATCATTATTATTTGAACTTTTCTGTAACTTTAATGATTACACCACAGATAACCACAGTTACATTTGGTGCATGCCTTTACAGTGTAAAATACCCATATATTACCTATATATGTGTACCATAACAAATCTTCCTTTAAAAAAAAGGACTTATATGTTTTAAGTCTACTCTTTTATGCTCAGGAGTCTTGCTCTTGGCTGATTACTGGACTGGAAGGCTATTAAATGCAGTTAGTGGCTGTCCATGGCATAAATAATAAGTACACTTTGGGTTTTTCGTTTCTGTGTGTAGCTTACCAGGGCAGGCTGGGCAAATGTGGAAGAACAGTTGGGCATATGAAAAAATGACATGAAATGATATTCAGCCTGGCAAACTTTTATCTAAAGAGTACCTTGTTAGTTGAAATAGGGCATCAATATCTCATGTTCATTTAGGATTTTCTTCTGGGAAATGCAACCCATTTCTCAATGGTACAAGTAATTGACTATTGTCAATTCACATCTGTATCACATATCATTCTTTATAATGGTCCTCATGTTATGCCAGTGTACACAAAGCAGACTTCAATTTGTATCAGAGCTGAGTTCAGGAGAGGCTGCATACAAACTGAACTTCTATAAATTTAATATTGTTGCCCCTTAGATTTACATTATAATTTCAAATGCTTTGATTTCATTTTTGAAGCCTTTCAGTAAAAGGTGGAAAGAGCCAGTAGCACTTTAGCTAAAAAAAAAAAAAAATCTTTTTACATGGCTAATGATCCATCAGAAGCTTTTCAATCTCTTTAGCTTCATTTTTAATGGAATCCCTTCCTAATATATGTATATATAGCTTCTATTCACCAAGAACCATTCATCAAACCGTTCTACATACAAATAATTATCCGTCTAATTACAACCACGCAATCTTGCTATCAGCCAGGCTCTTTCATGTTATACACAATAAAGTGCATGTGAAGGCAAAGTAATGAGCTAAGCTCTGTGTGTGTTTCTGCATACCCAGGAGATCAGCAGAAAAATATGCAACTTCTCTTTATTGAGGAAATTCATTTTTTTCAGTTTATCTTTGACCATGAGTTTTTTTTTTTTTTTTGTCTTTTTCCGTGTCCGGCAACGGGATCGCAACCCTCGGTGTTGCCCCCGCGCCTTGCTCAGCCAGTGAGCGGGAACTGGTCTGTATGTGGGATCCGAACCCTTGGCGGGAGCACCTCCGCGCTTCCCAAGCAGCACACTAGTGCAGTGCGCCACCGGGCCGGCCCTTGACCATGAGTTTGAAGGAATCTCCCCTGTCAAGCCCCGTTCTTTGTAATGATGGTTTACATTTTGAGAATCCTGGGAATGGAATGGGCTGTTCCAGCTATGGGAGGTGTTCTGACCCAGGCAGAAAGACTGTAAGCTGAAATATTGTGTAGCAGACTTCTGCACCAGGTGGAGGGTGGATTTGCAGACCTGCAATTGTGTGAGTCCATACAAGAGATGGTCAGGCTTGCAGAGGTGGTGAGGAGCTCTCAGTTCAGGGTTGGGCCTTGGGAAGAAGGCTGGGGTCAGAGTGGAACCCTGGCACCCTGTGGACAAGGCCTCTAAGCACCTAAAATAACCGATATAATAGTATTAATAATAAAACATGTGAGTACCCCCTACATCTCAGACACTCATCTCAGTGTTTTACATATTGTCTTGGGTTGGGCCCACTAGAAGCACCCCTGCAAGGAAGATTCATGTGAAAATAATTTATTAGGCAGCAAGCCCAGGGAAATCCCAGAGGGGAGTGAGGAATGGGACTGGGAAGGAAGGAGTCCAGACAAAAGTGCAGAATTGAGCTGGAGTGTTTGTATTCCTGTTCCCCAACTGTCTGTCATTACTTAAAATCTGCCCTAGGGGGCTGTGATGGTTAATTTTACGTGCCAACTTGACTGGGCCACAGGGTGCCCAGATTTGGCACCTTATTGTGGGTGTTTCTGTGAGGGTGGACAGCCCTGCAACAAAGAGAAGTAGGGGCTGGCTTTGTCTCCACAGTGAAAGCACACCAGGGACAGGAGCACAGGGAAAAGGAGAGGCACCGAGGGAGTGTGTGGAGGCACAGGTCTGCTATCCATGTATTAACTCATTAACTTTATAGCAAACTCAGTACATAGGTACTACAGTTATCCCCATTTCGCAGATGAGGAAACCAAGGCACAGGGAAAACAAGTAGTCAGTGATGTTAATTCAGATCTTGACCACTGCGTTGGAAGGAAGATATGAAATATCCTTTTAAGCTACAGGTAAAGGGAGTAATAATCGGTCATCAACACCCCACGAAGCTGAGTTCACGCAAGGATGGGACAGGCATAGAGCAAAAGAGACAGGGAGGGGTAGTGGAGTGCTGTGGACAGAGGAGAAATGCTTGGGAAGGGGAGGGAGCACGTGGAGCCCTCGGTCTCACTGACCAGGGCATTCTCCAGGGTGTGCACCAGAAGAACTGCAGACGATCCCTGCGGATAAATCGTCTTCCTCACCGCCCTCACTTTCTGCGGGCAGCTGCCCTGGGTCTAGGCTGGAATGAACCAAAGGATGCTCAGCTCTCGGCTTGCGTAGTGCCGGGCGTGGACGCGAGAGGGCGCGTCAGCCTCGGGTACCAACAGGATCACGTTCTCTGCGGGAAGCCAGCGACCGGACAGTCCCCTCCAGGCTGTCTCTGGGGAAGGGGCCCCAGGAGGCGTTTCCTCAGAGCCTGCCAGCTCGACCTCTCGTTAGAGGCCCCTCCTGCGGGAACTGCGCACCTCTTCCTCCCCACTTCCTTTTCCTGTTCCTGTCCCCAAGTGTTGGGGCAGTGATGAGATTTAGATCATCTCGATCGTGTAGGGAGTTCCCTTTCCTCCCCCTTCCTGCTCCCCATATCCCAGCGCAACGTCTGACTTGGCCTTGTTGGCGTAATGGAAGTATGTCACTCTGGACAAGTAAACAAAATCTGAAGTCAGCCTCTTAAATTTAAAACTGGGCCTTGCTTCTGCTGGCTTTGAATTGAGTTCATTTGGGGTGTGTGTGGGGTGTGTGTGTGGGGGGGGTTGGTATCGTCAAGATGCAGGGTCAGAGACAAGACACACACACACACACACACACACACACACACACGCGCGCGGCAAGCTTTGCCGCTAGCCTTGTCCATGCAACAGGTGGTTTCCTCTGCATATTATACTGCCCCTGCCCCCAACCCATCTAAAGCAAACCCACCTGTTGTAGGAAGCCCCCACCTGCAGGAGGACCCTCTGAACGTCGGCAGCGGTCAGGGTCTTACCAGCCTGCCTGTTGGGCCCTCTGTCCGCGGGGCAATGCCCTGGGAATGCACCTAGCAGAGACCCGGTCCTGCATGTACCCCAGACCCTGAGCCCATGCAGATTATGGATGGTTCTTCTTTCTTCCATTCGGAAGTGTAGGTTGGAGTGTATGTGGAGCAAGGCAAGGAGGCCAATCACTGACCTGGAATTACTAGCCCCTGTTTGACCTGGCCTCCAGGTCAGAGTTGGCTACAGGTGGGTGAGTGATAGGGAAGGGGGTCTTGAAACAGGTAGTGCACGGTGGTGGAGGAAAACAGGGAGGAGAATTAATGTCCTTTCCAGGTACTCTCTTGAGTTCTAGAATGAGTGTTTACAGAAAAGAGTATGAGACCATATGGGGAAACTGAGGTCCAGAAAGGGGAATTGTCCTAGCCAGGATCACACAAGTTATCAAATATAGTTCAATTACAGTCAAATTGGTTGGACAAATAGTCCAAAGCTTTCAGTCCTGGAAGTTGTGCTGCTTTGGGCAACTTGTTTACACCGTGGAGTTCTCCATTTCCACATTTAAAATGATGAAGTTATGTGCTGTGGGGTGTAAAATTAGGGGCAGGGCATGTGTGCTAAGAGCCATAACCCAAGTGCACAGACCTGCGGATGCCCCCGATGCCTAAAACTCTGACCCAGCCAGTCACACTGAGGACCTCGGTTTTCTCATACAGAAACAGGACAGTTTCTACCACCAAACAGCATTCATCCCAAGAATGAAGAAGTTGCTTACCACCAGGAAATGTAAACATTTTATACATCAAATCCATGGGAAACATTAGGATAGATATGGTCATCTCAATAGATTCTGAACCTAATAAAATACAATTTAGCCGACACTACTGAGAAGAAATTCGTAGTAAAGCAGGGGCAAGATAATACTCCCCAAGACCATAAATGTATTTATGTTACGTATTACAATAGCATTCTATTAACAGTCAATGCCATTCTTTACACTTAAACAATAAAGGCATTGTTTTAGTCTGTTCAGTTTGCTATAACAAAACACCATGAATTGGGTGGCTTATAAACAGAAATTTATTTCTCTCAGTTTTGGAGGCTGGGAAGTCAAAGATTAAGGTGCTGGCAG
>NW_007727900.1:331709-335041 GCF_000696425.1 Galeopterus variegatus
CCCCAACTGTCTGTCATTACTTAAAATCTGCCCTAGGGGGCTGTGATGGTTAATTTTACGTGCCAACTTGACTGGGCCACAGGGTGCCCAGATTTGGCACCTTATTGTGGGTGTTTCTGTGAGGGTGTTTTTGGATGCGATTAACACTTGAATCAGTGGACTGAGTAAAGCAGATTGCCCTTCCTAATGAAGGGGAGCCTCGTCTGATCAGTTGAAGGCTTGAATAGAACAAAAGGCTGACCTCCCCCAAATCAGAGGGAATTTCTCCTGCTTGACTTGCCTTTGAGCTGGAAAATCTTAACCTCTTCCTGCTGCTGTAGCAAAATGCCTTAGACTGGGTAATTTATGAATAATAGAAATGTATTTCTCACAGTTCTGGAGGCTAGGAAGTCCAAGATCAAGGCACGAGCAGATTTGGTGTCTGATGAAGGCTCGCTCTTTGCTTTCAAGGTGGTGCCTCTTGCTATGTTCTCACATGGAAGAAGGGACAGAAAGGCTGAACTCTTCAAGTCCTTTTATAAGGGCACTAATCTCATCCGTGAGGGTGGAGCCCTCGTGGCCTAATTAACTCCTAAGGGCCCCACCTCTTAATACCATCACCTTAGAGTTAAGTTTCAACATGGAAGGACACATTCAAACCACCACATATGGTTTATATATGTGTATATATGAAGGTGCTTCAAAAAGCTTGTGGCAAAATAGAATTAAAAGATAACATGAATCTTTCCATGAGCTTTTTGAAGTACCCTTATATAGGCATATATGTGTACACACATATACATGGCACGTCCAATTGGCTCTGTTTCTCTAGAGAACCCTAACTAATACAGGGGAAAATAGATTCCCTGATCCCTGGCATTTCCAGGTACTGTGTGGGAGCTAGGGAGGTTGCAGGAGTCCGGGACAGCCCTGCAACAAAGAGAAGTAGGGGCTGGCTTTGTCTCCACAGTGAAAGCACACCAGGGACAGGAGCACAGGGAAAAGGAGAGGCACCGAGGGAGTGTGTGGAGGCACAGGTCTGCTATCCATGTATTAACTCATTAACTTTATAGCAAACTCAGTACATAGGTACTACAGTTATCCCCATTTCGCAGATGAGGAAACCAAGGCACAGGGAAAACAAGTAGTCAGTGATGTTAATTCAGATCTTGACCACTGCGTTGGAAGGAAGATATGAAATATCCTTTTAAGCTACAGGTAAAGGGAGTAATAATCGGTCATCAACACCCCACGAAGCTGAGTTCACGCAAGGATGGGACAGGCATAGAGCAAAAGAGACAGGGAGGGGTAGTGGAGTGCTGTGGACAGAGGAGAAATGCTTGGGAAGGGGAGGGAGCACGTGGAGCCCTCGGTCTCACTGACCAGGGCATTCTCCAGGGTGTGCACCAGAAGAACTGCAGACGATCCCTGCGGATAAATCGTCTTCCTCACCGCCCTCACTCTCTGCGGGCAGCTGCCCTGGGTCTAGGCTGGAATGAACCAAAGGATGCTCAGCTCTAGGCTTGCGTAGTGCCGGGCGTGGACGCGAGAGGGCGCGTCAGCCTCGGGTACCAACAGGATCACGTTCTCTGCGGGAAGCGGGCGACCGGACAGTCCCCTCCAGGCTGTCTCTGGGGAAGGGGCGCCCCAGGAGGCGTTTCCTCAGAGCCTGCCAGCTCGACCTCTCGTTAGAGGCCCCTCCTGCNAACAGAAATTTATTTCTCTCAGTTTTGGAGGCTGGGAAGTCAAAGATTAAGGTGCTGGCAGATTTGGTGTCTCATAAGGGCCCTCTTCCTCACAGACGGCCCCTTCTTCCTGTGTCTTTGCATGGTGGAAGGGACTAGCTAGTTCTCTGGAGTCTTTTTTATAGGGGCACTAATCTCAGTCATAAGGGCTCTGCCCTCATGACCTACTCAGTCCTGCAGGCCCCACCTCCTAATACCATCACCTTGGTGGTTAGGATTTCAAAATAAAAATTTGGGGGGAGGAAACAAACATTCAGATCATAGCAGGTATTCTCATTAAAACAGGCAAAACCAGAATGCAAAGGACTTTTTTTACTTGAAAATTTGAAAGTTTTGACCATTTTGATAAGAAATAAATTAGAAATAAGACTTTTTAACACATGGAAAGGAAAAAAGTTTTTTTTTCATTTTAACACTGTCATTATTTGAAGATGTTACGAATTGATTCTAGAAACTAAAAAAGAAATCGTTTGCAAATGCTGTGTTAAAAATGAGAACAAATTAGGTGGTTGCATGCAAAGGAAGTATTTTACAAAAATATTTTTCTATGTGCCCACAATTACAAGCTAGAAAGTAAAAAGGAAAATTTCCATTTGCAAACTGAAGTATGAAATGTACAAGCATAAACGTAAGAGAAAATGAGGGGGTGCTCCAATTTTTTTTTTAAATTAAAGGTTTCACTGAGAAGCTTAGAAAGAAACTTTAATAAGTAAGATGTCAAATCATGGTGCTGGTTGGGAAACCTAAAAANTTAGAAAGAAACTTTAATAAGTAAGATGTCAAATCATGGTGCTGGTTGGGAAACCTAAAAAATACAACAATACAGATTGTTTTCTAAATCATTTGTAATTTTAAAACAGTTCTAATGAAAAATCTCAATAGGACTTTTGTGGGAAATTAACAAAATAATTCTAAATTTCTCCTGTGTTACCCAGAAGAACAAACAAGTAACATTTTCTTTAAAATGAAGGCCTACTTGACCTACAAGATTAAAATGTGTTACAAAGCTATACTAAGTAAAACAGTATGAATCTTGACTAGGGACTGATGGAGTAGTGGTAGAAAGTATAACTCCAGGAATAATGTTAATATTCATTAGTTGATACAGGTGAAATTGATGATATTCAATCAGTTTTGACCTATGAAAACATGAATTTCATAAGGTTCAACCTAATATACAAGGGTACCTCAAAAAGTTCATGGAAAAATAGAATTAAAAGATAATATGGGATAATGCTTATTGCTACTTTACTTAACAATAGCCAAGAATTGGAACAAACCTAAATGTCCATCTACAGATGACTGGATGGGGAAAATGTGGTATACATACACAATGGAATACTACTCTGCCATAAAAAAAGAATGAAATTCTGCCATTTGCAACAACATGGATGAACTTAGAGAAAATTATGTTCAGCGAAATAAGCCAGATGCAGCAAGAGATATGCTGCATGCTCTCACTCATAGGTGGGAGCTTAAAAAAAAAAAAAAGGATACAACAACCACAATAATTCATTGAAATTTGGGGGGGAGAGAACAGAACTGGGGCTGCCAGAGGTGGGAGAGGGGGAAGGAGATTAATGAGAAGTTGGTAAAGGGCCACAAAAA
>NW_007727900.1:336531-337608 GCF_000696425.1 Galeopterus variegatus
AAATGGGCAACATATAGCAATAGTCTGGAAACATTCATACTCTTTCACCCATTACTTCCACTTCAGGAACCTATCCTAAAACAATATGTAGAACTTTGCACAAAGACATATGTGTGAGGAGGCTCATTATGGCATTTTATGATAAGGAAAACTTGGAAAATGTTATTATGCAATTGAGAGATATTAAATGTGTTTTGTAGCATCCTTATGTGACATATATGGAGTCATTAGAAATAATTTTAAACAGAACTTAATAATATGGAAAAATGCAATATGACATTAATGAGAAGAAAACAGCAAACTGATTTGCATATGTCTTGTGATCCCAATTTTTTGCAATATATAGCATATGAAAATACTGAATATATATCATCTCAGAAAATCCATCTCTTCTTCATTTATTTATGATGCTTCCTTTATGCATGGAAAAAGGCTGGGAAACTCCTATACATGTATAGGTATATGTAAATGAGTAAGTATGTGTGCATATGTGAATGTAGCTTTGTATATGAAAATGTGAGCATGAATACAAATGTGGAAGGTTACATATTAGGTTGTCTCAACAACCAGATCTAGTGGCCAGGCGACTACAATTTTGAAGTGTCATCTGAATGTAAATGACATTTTGAGGGGTCCGCCCCAGCTATCATGTGGCTTGAAACTCTCTGGTGTTTCTCTTAGTGACAAAGTCATGAATTTTGCTATCACTCCCGTGGCTTGCTGCCTACATTCACAAACAAAGAAAATGCTCAGTTTCAGTTGGAAAGCAGTGAAAATAAGGATATTTTTTAAAAAATCTAACTTTATAGATCCCCCAGATTCTACTTATGGTCCCCAGATTAAGTACTTCTAAATATTGTGACCCCAGGATCCCAACTTTCTATCCTGGCTTCTTCAGGGCACCAGGAGACAGGGACTTTCTTTGACTTTGTTTGCCAGTCTGCAGGAAACCGTGGAGCAAGTTGTGTCCGAGATGCAGTGAGGTAATGTGAGCTTGTGGGGCTGTGGTTCATGCTTTCCCAGCCTTCCCCGGCCAGATCAGAATGGGAGAAGCATCAGAATGCTGTGGAACACGGA
>NW_007727900.1:339163-339642 GCF_000696425.1 Galeopterus variegatus
TAGCATGGGAGTGGGAGGTCCCCTTTGCACTGAGCCAACTGCTGATGCCTGGATCTTCTCCACTGTCCTTTTTTCCATGTTTCAGAGGCCTGGTTTTCTCACATACCTTTTAATTTGAGTCTGCGTTTCACTAAAAGACTGTGAGACCTTCTTATAATTTTATTTTACCCCATCACCTTCTTTGAGCCAATGATGAATAATCCTTTTCAAGGGACCACAGTGATTCTTTGACGCCTCTCTCACTAAAGATAAAACCTGTTTAATGGCCCCTGGGGCCACCTGCTATATCTGTTATGTCTTCATTGAGGATTATATTTTTCTTTGATATAAAATGAATCTTTGTTCCACTTAACGCCTTGAATTCTATGTGGTCTGAAACTAATTTTGTTATCCTTGCTCTTTCTGTGTTTGCCTGATAAATCTTGGCTCTTCTTCTATTTTTTTTTAAACATTTATTTTAAAATTTCAATGTTAAAAAT
>NW_007727900.1:339753-342312 GCF_000696425.1 Galeopterus variegatus
CTGAAACTAATTTTGTTATCCTTGCTCTTTCTGTGTTTGCCTGATAAATCTTGGCTCTTCTTTTATTTTTTTTTAACATTTATTTTAAAATTTCAATGTTAAAAAATGGGTTTTGTTTTAGATTTGCCTCTTGAAAGCACCATATAATTAGAGTTTCTATTTTAACCTAATAATTTAAGAGTTCTATAAAAACCTTTCTATTGTTTTTTTCTTGTTACATAATACAAGTTTATTAGTGAAAATACAGATAAGCAAAGAGAAGAAAACTAAAATTACTCAGTTTTCACTACTCTGAAGTAGCTACTGTTTTCTGAACCAGGTTCTGCAACTTTCTCTTCGATTTTGTTAAATTCCTTGTACCTTCTCAATATGTTCATTTTCTTTCCGAATTTTGCAGATTCAGTTCTTGCTACTTACTCTGGAGTGCCCTCACTAGTATGACCTCTTGGCTTTGAGGTGTGATGAGAGGGCCTTTGGAAAGCTGGGGAGGGGCATCTAGGACCAGCTCTGTTCTAGGCCCAAAGGGGAGCTTCTCTCCTCAATTTGACACCCATTTTCTTGGGTTCACCTTTTCCAGCTTCTTTCTTGTCACAGGATTGACTCCTCCCCTTAAATGTGGGCTGGTCTTAGCAATTTGCTTTTAACCAGTGGAATGTGGTGGAAATGAAACTATACGACTTCCAAGGCTACATCATCAAAAGCATGGCTTCCACCTGGCATTCTCTCTCTCTCTCTCAATCTCATCACTTGCTCTGAGGTAAGCCAGCTACCTTGTTGTAAGGGCACTCAAGTATCCCCAGGAGAAACCCACTTAAAGAGGAACCAAGGCTGTCCACCAAGAGCCAGCACCAACATGCCATCCAGTGAGTGAGTCACCTTGGAAATGGGTCCTCCAGTCTAGCCTCCAGATGAGCACAGCCCCAGCTGAAATCTGATGTAACCTCGTGACAGACCCTCAACCAGAATGACCCATCTAAATTGCTCCAAAATTCTGACTCACAGAAACTTTGAAAATAATAATGCTTACTGTTGTTTTAGCCACTAAATTTGGGGTTATTTGTTACTCTCAAGTAGATAACAAATACAGCAACCATTGTGCCTTTAGGGTGTGTCTTTGGGTTAAAAAAAAACAAGAGGACTTTCTGTGGCTCACATGACCTAGCCTAATTTATGAGAGCTGGGACTCCACACTGGAGTTTGGGGCTAACGCTCAGTAGTAACAAACAAGGCTTACTTTCCTTGAGTGCTCATCGACATAGCTCCCTTGTGGATCTTGGTTGTCCCCTTTGCTGGTCAAGAAGAAGCTGTGGTTCCAGCTGTTTCATGGCTTTCTATAAGAAATGTCACCAGCCTCCACCATGTCTTAAATTGGAGGCTCCTCTCTAGCCCTACTGCCACCTGCTCAATGACTTAGTTTGAGGTCTCCTATCAGTAGACCCTGTGACAAGAATCTGAGTATAAACAGTTTATTTGGGAGGTGATCTTAGAAAGCTCTGGTGGGGGAGTGGGAGTGAGAGAGGGAAAGGAAGGCCACCTATAGGAGGGTTAATGTCAGATCAGTGGGCAGCTGAGCGTCAGTAATGTTGGGGATTCTGTGTGACTTTGTGGCACACACCTCAGAGTTGTCTCACCTGGGAGATGAGGAACCTGGAGTATTTATCCATCACCTTATGTCCCTCACTTGTTGAGGGATACTCCTGGGAATATTAACTCCTTAGCACTCTGGTCTGCCCCACATATGGGCCTAGCATGGTCCAACATCCAGAGAAAGCCCTTAGGCAGTGAGATGCCTGGGCATGTACAGGAGCAGCAAGAGCTGAGGGTTATGGGCAGGTTACTGGGGTAGCACCTGCTTCAGACCTCCCTCTCACATCTAAATTACTGCAGCAGCCTCCTGATTGGTCTGTTCTTCTTTGTTCTTTCTCTTGGACCCTCTGATCTTTTCTCTACATAGGAGCTCATGATGTCTTGAAAATGCAAATGTGATCAAGTCACTTATTTCTTAAAACATTACAAAGGTTCCCTGTTTCCCTAGGGATGAGGTCCACATTCTTAGCACCATACTGCCACATAGAAACCACTGGTGAATGTTAGCTTTGTATCATTACTGTTGTCATCGTTGTCATCATCATCATCATCACAGAGGCGTGAGCTAGAATGTGTTTCTGAGTTAGATGATCGCTTGCTTAATCTTCTATCCATCCAGAACAATCTTTCATGAACCAGCACCAGGTTTTCAGATGTTTCATGCATCTTACCTTTCCAACTGGTCATTACCTCTCTGAGGGTTCAGGCTGTGTCTTATACTTGTTTTACCACACTGCCTAGCCAAAGATGGAGGCTTCTGGTTGAGGTGTTCACTTAATTACTGTACACACCACCCTCCCCCAGCCCCCTCATAGTCAAACCATCACCAAGTTCCGTCACAACTCTCCCATCTCTAAGACCACCACTGTAGCTCAGTTACTATCAGCTCTTGCCTGGATCATGTACTGACGGCTTAATCATCATCCCTGCATCCAGCCTCACTCCTCTCCAATCTGTTTTCCTTCCACAAGC
>NW_007727900.1:343149-344094 GCF_000696425.1 Galeopterus variegatus
CTAGCCAAAGATGGAGGCTTCTGGTTGAGGTGTTCACTTAATTACTGTACACACCACCCTCTCCCAGCCTCCTCATAGTCAAACCATCGCCAAGTTCCGTCACAACTCTCCCATCTCTAAGACCACCACTGTAGCTCAGTTACTATCAGCTCTTGCCTGGATCATGTACTGACAGCTTAATCATCATCCCTGCATCCAGCCTCACTCCTCTCCAATCTGTTTTCCTTCCACAAGCAACAGGAGTGATTTTCAAAACCAACTCTAATCATGTCGACTCACCTGCCTAAATGCTTCAGAGCTTTCTCCTTGCTCTTAGAACAAAGCCTTAATCATGTCTCAGTCCTAACGTCCATGTGGATCTGACCTCTTTCCACCCTCCCTCCACCCACCTTCCCCTTTATGGTGGCATGGGTATGGTTTGGAGGCCTTAAAGGGAGAGTGCATGAGAAGGTCAGTGTCTCTCTCTGCTCTATCTGCTCCTCCATTTTGCAATGCGATACCCTGCCATCACTGAAGTCAACACCACAGAAAACCTTCACCAGGTATGTTCCCTGGACTTTGGACTTCCTAGCCTCTGAAACTGTAAGCAATAATTTTGTTTTCTTTATAAAATACCCAGTTCCATATATTTCGTTATAAGAAACAGAAATGAACTAATACAGAAAATTGGTACCAGAGAAGTGGGGTGTTGCTTATAACAAATACTTGAAAATGTGGAAGCAGCTTTGGAACTGGGTGAGGAAAGGCTGGAAGAATTTGAAGGAGCAGGCTAGAAAAAGCCTAGCTGCTGGTGGGAGTTTAGAAGACAAGAAAACCAGGAAAGGTTTAGAATGTTTTAGAGATTGGTTAAATGGTGATGACCAGAATGCTGATAGAAATGGGGACTGTAGGGCCGGCCCGGTGGCGCACTGGATAAGTGCACCGCTTGGGAAGCGCGGCGGCGCT
>NW_007727900.1:345157-348752 GCF_000696425.1 Galeopterus variegatus
TATATAGGGATCTGAACCCACAGCCTTGGTGTTATCAGCACCACACTCTCCCAAGTGAGCCACGGGCCGGCCCAATGATTCTCCAGCTTTGAGATTTAATGCCTGTCCTGCTGTGTTTCAGACTTGTTTAGGACCTATTGCCGTCTTTTTGGGGGGCCTATTTCTCCCTTTTTAAATGGGAATATATACTCTATGCTTGTCTCACCATTGTACCTTGGAAGTAGATAACTTGTTTTTGATTTCACAGATTGAACTTTGGACTTTTGAGTTGAAACAAGTTAAGACTTTGGTGATGAAATGAATGTATTTGTATGTGAAAAGGACGTGAGTTTTGGGATGCAAGGGGCAGAATGCCTTGGGTTGAATGTCCCCCCAAAACTTAATCCCCACTGTAACTGTTGAGGGTGGGAAATCCTATTATGGTCCTTGAAGAGGTGACTACATTGTAGGATGGTGCTGTAGTGAGTGAATTAATAATGGTGGTCATGGGCATGGTTTGGAAGGCTTGAAAAGGAGAGTGAATGAGGAGGTTAGCGTCTCTCTCTGCCCTTTCTGCTCCACCATTTTGCAATGTGATAGATATCCTGCCATCATTGAAGTCACCACCAAAGAAAGCCTTCATCAGATGTGTTCCTTGGACTCTGGACTTCCTAGCCTCTGAAACTGTAAGCAATAAATTTTGTTTTCTTTACAAATCATCCGGTTTGGGGAATTTTGTTATAAGAAACAGACTAAGACAGACACCCCTTTTTAAATTAAAAAAGTTATCTTTAAAGGAAGAAAAACATCGAGCAATTTAAATTTTCACTGTCAACTCTAAATGTCAGAAATAAATGAAGCAATTCATACAGAATTTCCAGTGGTAATTTTTGTGACCCAAAGATTTGATACATGGTCTTTGTGTATTTATGCATTAAAATAACATAAAGTACTTCCTAATTTTCAAGACTCAAAGATGCACAATAAATACATTCTTCTTCAAGGAGCATGTTTAAAGATGTGTTTCTATTGACAGAGAAACACAAAATAAAGAGCTCATGATTAGGGAAGTTATAGCAAAAATAAAAAAGAGGCTAAAAGTGGTAAATGTGGTTAAAATAGAGATGGGAAACAATTGGTATATGTTTGATTATAAAACCGAATGCAAATATAAAAAATTATTCTCTAAAAATAAGGCATATAATATAAAAATAACAATGTTTTAACAGTTATTTGGCTTTAAAACCCAGATATGTTAACAATGATGGGAGGAAGGAAAGTAAAAGTGTACTAAACTTGTGGTTTCAAAAAGGAACATTTAAATAATAAAATTTTTGGCAATTAGAGACATAGAAGTTAAAAAACTTTAAGATGACCAATAGAGGATTTAAAAATATTGGGAAATAAAGTAATAAAGGGTAAAATTGGTCATAAATATTTGAGAAAAAGTCAACATAATAACCATAAAATAGAACCCAAAGTGCAAATAAAAATTGGCACCTTTAAGATATAAAGGAGAGTAAACATTTGATGTTTTGCATGATTTGGATCACAGAAGCATTTTCAGATGCTTAACCCAACCACACTAGTTTACACACATTTGGATTAATCTGTCAGCAAATTTACTCTGCTTTACCTTCTCCATTCCTCTACCTATCAGTATCATCTCAGGCTGAATGTCAGATTGGGAGTTGGGTAGAAATCTGGAGATTGAGTTAAGATTGTGGCAACTGTGTCAGATCTCTGAAGTTTGCAAACTTCATGGCTTATAAGGATGGGGAGACTGCCTAGTGTGGGTGGTTTTATGAGAAAACATAGAAAAAGATGAAAGAAGACAAATTATATATATATTCATGCTCAGTAAGTTTAAATAAGATAAATTTCCATATTCAAAAATAGACTCAGATTGCATTAGAAATCCAATTCATATAGTTCATAAGAAAAAACAAACAACAAAAAGGCAAAAACATTTAAAAATGAAAGAATGGTAAAAATATGCCAAACAAATTAAAGCAAAAGAAGGTAGAAGTAACAACATTAATATGAAATAAAATAAGAACTAGTAATAAAGGAATTAAATGGAAAGAGAAGAGTTTAAAATTAATTTTTCCATGTTCCTTACTTTCTGTCTTTCCATCTGGGATCATTTCCTTCCATCTTAGGAAGACTTTGCAGTATTTCCTTTCATGTGGGTCAGCTGATGACAAATTCTATTATTTTCTGTGAGTCTGAAAGTATCTTTATTTCACCTTCATTCTTGAGGGATATTTTCACCATGTATAGTATTCTATATTGGTAATTTTTTTTTCCATGCTTAAAGATGCCACTTTCTTTTGCCTTGCATTGTTTCTGTTCAAAAGTCAGCTGTCAGTTTAATCATCGCTCCTTTCAAGGTAATCTGTTATTTTCTTTTTCATTTGTATCAATTTTATTATGATATGCTTTAGTATGTATGGATTTATTTTTATTTATCATGCTTGGGGCTTGTAGATATCCTTGACTCTGAGGTTCAGTGTTTTTCATCCATTTTGAAAATTGTCAGCATCATCTCTTCAGATACTTCTGTCATTCTCTCTTCTCAATCTGTTATCCAACACACATATGTTAAACTTTCTTGAGTATATCTTACATCTTTTCCACTTTCTTTTCTATTTCATCCCTTTGTCTCTCTATGCTTTACTCCCAATTTTTTTCTTTTTGACATCTATTTAGTTCATTCATCATTTTTTATCTGAGTCTAATCGGCAGATAAATATATGCATTGAGTTCTTAATACCAATTATTTTACTTTTCATCTCTAGAATTTCCATTTTTTAATAGTTTTTAGCTCTCTGCCAATATTGATGATCTCTTATCTTGCACATGGCAAGTGTAGTTATTTTAAAATTGTGTCTAATAACTTTATCTGGATCCTCTTTAAGTCTCTTTCTACTCTTTGTGGCTTGGCTTGTCTTTCATTCATGTGGTTGTGTCCTCTCATTTACATAGTTATTTTTTAAATTGAAAGCTTGTCATTATTTATGAAAAATTACAAAAATAATTTGATAGCTAGGATAATTAGCTTCATTCTGGGGGATTTACATTTTCTTCTGGCAGGTGATTGAGGACCCTAGCCATCTGAGATCATCCTTAATGTGACAGAAAAACATCCGTGATTTCTATTGGTGACAAAATCACAGATACTGCTAATTGCCTAATTCATCATTGAAGGAAATGTTGAACTTCAGTTGGGTGTTAGTGAAAATAAAGAATTTTTTCCTATTCAAATTTTACCAATTTCCTGAATTCTGGGTTTGGGGATTACAGGTTAAAGATCCCTGATCTGGTTCACATGTTCAATCACATAAAGATGATGAGACTGAGCCCCGGAGATGCAATATGACCTGTCCAGGATTACACATTTCATAGCTGATCTGGAACAGCAACCCAATTCTTGCACCTCTCAGCTCACTGGCTTTTCATTATTTTTCTTAAAAATATTGCACCCCTTGGGCTCCCACCTGCTCTCCAGCTTTGTTCCCCATCACCCTTGCCACTCTCCTTGAATGTGCCAAACTCCTCTCGCCTCAGGAATGCAGCAGGTGCTGTTCCTCTGTTAAAGAATGCTATTCCTTCC
>NW_007727900.1:348865-351654 GCF_000696425.1 Galeopterus variegatus
TCCCACCTGCTCTCCAGCTTTGTTCCCCATCACCCTTGCCACTCTCCTTGAATGTGCCAAAGTCCTCTAGCCTCAGGAATGCAGCAGGTGCTGTTCCTTTGTTAAAGAATGCTATTCCTTCCACTTTACGTGGTTAACACTTACTCCCTCCCCCCTCCCATTTTTCAGCCCAAACGTTACTTCTCAGCAAAGGCTTTCCTTCTACTCCCAAAGATTATGTGAACCATAGCAGCTTTCACGCAGCTTTAAAGTGATTCTTGACATTTTAAATGGGTTTTGTCAGGACCTGTGACTGAGTGGACGTGGACTGGTGGTGGCATCTGTTTTCTGAGTTGACGGGGTTCTTCCTTCCTCCCTAACCTCTCCAGGTCTCAGGGTCTCACTGAGGTTTTCTTCCCTTGCTCCCTCTTTCCTTTGTTCTATCCCTGACTCTGTATCCCTTGCTCTGTGCTCTCTCAGAATTTTCTCCATCTGTCACTTGGTTCTCTCCCCTCTCCCAGCAGATTTAGACGTCTAGGTGAAGGAGACCTAGAGAATTCTTAGACAAGGTGACTGGAGTGAGGCGCCTGCGGAAATGCAAAGTGAGCTTGCAGTCTGTGTGTCATCCGTTTGGAGTCCTTGGAAACCCAGCATTAGCTCATGCACCACAAAACATATATGCACATGCATCCTGGAAACTGGTCCAGAGCCTTTTTCATCCTCTGAAGCATCCGTTTGGAGTCCTTGGAAACCCAGCATTAGCTCATGCACCACAAAACATATATGCACACGCATCCTGGAAACTGGTCCAGAGCCTTTTTCATCCTCTGAAAAAGTTATAAATCCCCTCAGGCGGCCTTGAAAGGTTTCTGTGGCTCCAGCTGAGTCTTTTTCATTAACGTGTTATATTTTTCCTTGGTCTCTGCCAAAATGTTTTATAAGGTCTTATGTGGAAAAAAAAAATAGAACACTCCTGGTTTTGTGCTTTTCCTTGGTACAGTATTGTCTTCTACCACAGATGCCTTTTTGGTATTGTTGATACAGTTACCCAGATAAAGGAAAGAACCATACTATGTGTTAGCAGGGTTTATCCCTTGTGTAGGAAATAGATCACTTAGATAAAACTCTCTTCTACATGATATTAAAGCTTTCCTGTATACCAGGTCAGTTTTTTTTCCATGTTGTTACTGAGTGCCAACTGTGTACTTAGGTGGAGAGCACAGGGACATTTATACCCAGTCCTGAACTTCACAGTGCTCTCAAAGCACTTGGAAAGATACAGTTAAAGCAGAAATATCATTTAATAGTTGACTAATATGAGTTGTGGTAAGTAGCATAATAGCCCCCCAAAGATGTGCACATCCTAATCCCTGGAAATTGTGAAATGTTATATTACAGGACAAAAGGAATTAAGGTAATAGACTTTAAAACAGGGAGATTATCCTGGATTATCCAGGCAGGCCCAACATCATCATCAACGTGGAAGAGGAAGGCACAAAAGTCGGTCAGAGAGATGTGAGGACTGAAGAAGAGGCAGGAGAGATGCAGCATGTGAGAGAAGCTTGACCTGGCTTTGAGGATGGAGGAAGGAGGTGATGAGCCTGGGAATGTGGGCAGCCTCTGCACACTGGAATGATAGGCAGCAAGGAAATGGGGGCCTCAGCCTTACAACAGCAGGGAACCCAATTCTGCCAGCAATCTGAATGAGCAGGGAAATGGATTCTGCCCTAGAGACTCCAGAAAAGATCACGGTCCTCCTGACACCTTGTTTTTAGGTTAGTGAGACCCACATCAGACTCTGACTAACAGAGCTGTGAGATAATAAATATGTATTTTTAAAAGATGCTTGGTTTGTGGTAATTTGTTATAGTAGCAATAGAAAACTAATACAGTAATAAAGATAAGACAAAGTGGTATGCGATTATGTTCCAAGTGAAAAGCATAGAGGCAATTTGCTATGCGTTCAATGCTGCAGAATGAAATAATTTATCTAATTGTGTGTGCGTGTGTGCACGTGCGTCATCTGCCCAGTCAGTGAGAATGTTTACGAGTGTGGTAGCAGATTGAATTAACGGTTCCAAATTTTCGCCCCTCCCTGTATCCACACTCTTTGCTATGTAGCTCTGCAGCCCCTCTCACTGAAGGTGAAGTATAATTTTCCTGCCCTTCATTCTGGACTTAGCTATGTGCCTCTAGTTGCTTTAACCTCTAGTATTTATTTCCCTCTTTCCTAATAAACATCTCATTTTTGCTCAGAGAAGCAACTCTTCCTCACAGTTATGGCTGTTACATAGCCACCTTAACTGATAGATCCTGACTGGTCCAAGCCAACCATGGCAATCTCATTCCTCTTGCCCAACCTCATTCCTCTTGGTTCAAGGGTACGATTGTGACCCAGTTTTGATCAATGGGATGTAACTTCTCCTGGGGGTTTGTCGGAAAGTTTTCCTTGATCTTAAGAAGAGGGTCATTTCTTCTCCTGAATGCTGTCATTTCTGCATGTCACATCTGGAACCTCTGTATTCATTTTGGGATTCAGAGTAATCAATGAGAGGACAAAGCTGATCTGTTGCAGATGGTAACATGCAATTGGGGACACATCTTTCGTGTTGTTTCAGAGTCATTGAATTAAGACCTTGGAGCAGCTCCACTTCTGTACCAATCACATGATATAATATATTTCCTTACTGTCTAGGCCATTCTCAGTTGGGGTTTCTGTTGTTTGAAGTTAAAAATATTTTTCAAATTCAAAATGTCACTTCTCTGGTTAAAACTTCTCAATGATTTTCCTATGCTCACAAAGACAAAAA
>NW_007727900.1:352467-355112 GCF_000696425.1 Galeopterus variegatus
TGGGGGGGTGGGAATCCTGAGTGAGTTCTTGCTCTATTAGTTCCTGTGAGATCTGATTGTTTAAAAGACCCTGGCACCTCCTCTCTCCCTCTTGCTTCCTCTCGCCATGTGATCTGCTTGTACCCATTGGCTGCCTGCTGCTTCCCACCATGAGTAGCAGCAGCCTGAGGCCTGCACCAGATGCAGCTGTCCCAGAATCATGAGTCAAATAAACCTCTGTTCTTTATAAATTACCTATTTTCAGTTATTCTGTTATAGCAACACAAAAACAGACTAATACACTCAGGAACTCCTTATTTTTGTCTTCCTCCAGGCCCCTGGAAACCACCATTCTACTCTCTCTTTTTTTAAAAAAAGTAAAATAGATAAGTTTGATGATTTTAGATACTTTATATAAGCGAAATCATGTAGAATTTGTCCTGTAGCTGGCTTATTTAACTCAGCTTAATGTCCTCTGAGTTCATACATGCTGTTGCATATGGCAGGATTTTCTTCTTTTTTTAAGGCTGGATAATATTCCATTGTATGTATATACCTCATTTTCTTTATCCATTCATCCATCGATGAACATTTAGATTGTTTTTATATCTTGGCTATTGTAAATAATGCTGCAGTGAACATAGGAGTGCAGATATCTCTTCAATATATTGATATCATTTCCTTTGGGTAAGTAACCAGAAGGGGGATTGCTGAGTTATATGGTAGTTCTATTTTTAATTTTTTGAGGAAACTCTATATTGTTTTCCATCATGGCTGCACCATTTTACATTTTCACCAAAAGTGTACAAGGGTTCCAATTTCTCCACATCCTTGCCAGCACTTGTTATCTTTTGTTGTTGTTGTTGTTGTTGCAACAGCCGTCCTAACAGGTGTGAGGTAATCTCTCACTGTGGTTTTGATTTGCACTTTCCTAATGATTAGTGATGTTGAGAATTTATATCTCTGTTGGCTATTTATATATTTTGTTTAGGTGTATAAAATTTAGAGATATGCCATACAACACTGTGCCTATTGTTAACAAAACTGTATTATGTAATTATAAATTTGAGAGAGTAGATCTCATGTTAAGTGTTCTTACCACAATAAAAAAATAAATCTTATTAGGTCAAGTCCAAATTCTTATAATCTTAATCAGATGATGATGACTTATGAAATCTCATGGAGTATGAAAATTCATGGGTCACAATTCCTCTCTATCTGTGGACCTGTAAAACTAAAGAGACAAGTTATCGGGCTGGCCCGGTGGCGCACTGGAGAGTGCGCCACTTGGGAGCGTGGCAGTGCTCCCACCGAGGGTTCAGATCCCATGTGGAGATCGGTTCCTGCTCACTGGCTGAGCGTGGTGCGGGCGCAACACCGAGGGTTGCGATCCCATTACCGGTCAGTAAAAAAGACCAAAAAAAAAAAAAAAAGAGACAAGTTATCTCCCCCCAATCTTCCTGAGACCAGCATTGATAAATAATCATGAACATTCTGGATCAAAGGAGTTGGTGGTGTGGAAAATGGAAGGTAAAAAACTAAGTCACTGGTTCAAAGCAGTTTTGAAATTCAGCCAGGAAAACTCCAGCCAGAGTTTCTTGACTAGGTTTCAAGCCCCGGAGAAAACCTCTACAGCTCTTGGTTCTTCCCTCTGGGCCCTTGCTCTGCCTTCTAGGCTCTTGGTTCTGCTCTATAAATTATCTTTCCTTTGACATGAAAGATAGCATGTGTTTGAAGCTGAGTAGCTTTATCAGCCTGCTTTCTGCCAGTAAAATTTGAGGTGTTTGAAAGCCTTCTTTTTTTTTTTTTTTTTCCATTTTGTCTTTTTTACTGACCAGTAATGGGATCGCAACCCTTGGTGTTGCGCCCACACTGCGCTCAGCCAGTGAGCAGGAACAGGTCTCCACATGGGATCCAAACCCTCGGTGGGAGCACCGCCGTGCTCCCAAGCGGCGCACTCTCCAGTGCACCACCGGGCCGGCCCTGAAAGCCTTCTTTTGTTTTCTACTCTCTCTGTTCATTTCAATTCTAGACAGTAGTGTTTCTGCTATCTTTCAATCAAGACAGTAGTGTTATCATTTTTTTAAGAACTTTGTGGGTCTCCTGTGGATGTCACAAGGGTTAATTCCATTATGTTTGAGCCATATTCACAGATATTTTCACGATAATCCTCTTTCTATTTTTGGCTTCTGCTGAGATGGATGAAGGGCAATGCTTTTAAATTTCCTAGAGGCCTTCTGGTTTGATTGAGAAGATATATGGGGAATACCCTTACTCTTTCAGAAGAGTTTTTTGTTTGTTGGAGTCTAAACTTTTGATCTTATCCTTTTCAACTAATGAGATTTAGGTGAGATTTGAGGTGTCAGCAAAGGGCTGTACAGTCACACTCTTTACATCCCACACTTTCAGCAGTCATTTTGGATTTTTAGCACTTTGACATCTGGAGAGGCTGGGAATTTCCAAAATCATTCTGGTTTGTTTGTTTTTTTCTTTTTTTAGGTAACAAAGCTGAGAGAGTCTGGGTTTTTTTGTTTAATGGTTATTCACTCAATTATTTCTCTCCTCTTGCATTTTACGATAAGCAACAAGAAAAAACCAGGCAGCCCCTTTAACACTTTGCTTGGGAATCTCCTAAGCTATATACCCAAATTTATCATTTAACAGTC
>NW_007727900.1:355663-356115 GCF_000696425.1 Galeopterus variegatus
CCTTTAACACTTTGCTTGGGAATCTCCTAAGCTATATACCCAAATTTATCATTTAACAGTCATGTTTTCCATATGACTGTAGGATACAATTTTGATAAGCATTTGCAAGTATATAACAAGAATCTCCATTTCTCCCATTTCCAATAATATGTGTCTCACTTCTTTCTCAGCACTCACCATTGGCATTTGTATTAGTCCTTTTTGTGTTGTTTATAACAAAATACCCAAAACTTGGTAATTATAAAGAAAAACGACACTTATTGCTTATAGTTTCTGAGGCTGGGAAGTCCAAAGTCCATCCGGTGGTGGTGACAGTGGCCCAGGGGTCTCACATTGCAAGATGGTGGAAGCAGAGAGAGCAGACAGACAGATTCTCCTCTTTTTAAAAAAATTTTTTAAAAAAAATTTTGTCAATATACAATGTGGTTGATTATTATGACCCATCACCGAAA
>NW_007727901.1:0-10973 GCF_000696425.1 Galeopterus variegatus
TTAGCTGAGGGGAAGCCTGAAGCCTCCAGAGCCACGATGAGAGGACACCCCACAGATGACGCTATCTGTGCCCTGGCACCAGCTGGGATAGAGGCTGACCACAAAATACCAAGCAGGCCAATCGTGGTCTCCAGGTGCTCCCACAGGAGCCATGGACCAGATGCCCACCCCCTACCTGGAAACCAAAATGCTGTGAGAGAAGGGAAAGGGAGAAACCCTGAAATCCCCTGAGTCTAAACCAAAATTGACTAAGAAATCACTGAATTTGAAGGGACAATGGGTAGATTAAGATTTTTGCAGACTGGATGTTGCCTAGATATGGAAATTAGGTTGTTATGGAAAAAANATGTAAATAAAGCTTACTAGCAAAAAGGACAGTCAGGTTTAGATTGCGGGGTTTTTTTTTTGTTTTCAAAAGACTTACTGGTGAGGCCTCACCCTGCCTTAAAGAAAGCAAGATAACAAATTTACATTGTAAAGCAAAGTATCCTTTAAAATATCCTTTGTAATAAATTGGTAAACATAAGTAAAGTGTTTCCCTGAGTTTTGTGAGTCCCTCTAGCAAAGCAATCAAACCTGAGGTGGGAATCATGGGAACCCTGATTTATAGCTGGTCAATCAGAAGCACAGGTCATAACCTAGGGTTTGCTACTAGCATCTGAAGTGAGGAGCAGTCTCGTGGGGTGGAGCCCTCAACCTGTGGGATCTAACACTTTTTCCAGGTAGATAATGTCAGAATTGAATTTAATTAGAGGACACCCAGCTGGTGTCAGAAGTGCTGTGTTGAGGGACTGTGTGAGAATAGTAAAAAACACTTTGGTTTCTTGCTATATATCTCTACCAATCTCCTTCAGTATGTTTGAGAACTACCTACAACTTACCTTGTAAGTATGGTAATTATAGTAACTATCATTTGGTGCAATCTATGAAGATAATCTTACTCTTTTTGCAGTTGGTAATTAAATCCCTTGTAGGAAGGGCTGCATCTTTGTGGAGTCAATGCGTGGGGAAGTGCCCTAAGGGACAAAGGGTGGGCCTGCAGGTGGGGAGGAAACTGGCTGAGGGGCTGCTGCCTACGGTGAAGCTCAGGAAAGTTCCCGGGATGTGAGCAAGGACCTTGGCAAGGGGCAGGCTCTGAGAGATACGGGTGTGGAGGACAATAGCACAGGGCTGGACTGAGTGCCCTTCTCTGGGCCTGCACATCGCCAGTCCATTCGTGCATTCAGGAACCTATACTGGATCTTTTGGAAACTGATGATGACGGTGGTGTTCAGGTTATCAGCAACCATAGACATGGAAGTGGCAACACAGGCACCACAAAGAAGTAAAAAGTGGGGCAATAATTGTCTCTTTCTGAACAAAAGTTAAATATTAAAAAAAAAAATCATGAACTAGGCTACATAGGATGCCTTAGTAAATTCTAAAAGGAACACTGTCATCCAGACTACATTCTCTGCTCATGATTGTCAATAAAATTAGAAAAATCTTCAAAAAGCTCATGGATGGATTCAGTCTTTTAATCCTATTTTCCATGAACTTTTTGAAGCACGCTCACATATTGTATACTTGAAAATCACTCAGAGTAGATTTAAAGCATTCTCACTTAAAAAAATAAGTATATGAGGTAATATATATGTTAATTAGTTTGATTTAGCCATTCCATAATGTACACATATTTCAAAACCTTATGTTGTACACCATAAATAATACAATTTTATTTGCCAATTTAAAAAAAATAACAAAAGAATAGCTTAAACATCTTATATGTTGGAAACCAATAACATTACTAAAGAAACCTCAAAATTAAAAAGAACTCATAAAAGAAATTAAGAAATATTTGGATTCGGATCCCTGCATGGCCAGCCGCCAGAAAATAAAAAAGAAATATTTGGAACTGAATGATTTGAGAGATGATGCAGTCCCCCACATGTAGAGCCTCATGGATTGAAGTCAGGTTGACCTAAATCTCTGACGTGCAGGAAGGCCATGGCTGTCATGTTTATGCTCTAGAATTAGCGTGTTGCTTGCTGATACTCAGGCCTTGCTTTCAGTATTTTACCACCAATGGTATTGCATGCAGGAAGGCCATGGCTGTCATGTTTATGCTCTAGAATTAGCATGTTGCTTGCTGATACTCAGGCCTTGCTTTCAGTATTTTACCACCAATGGTATTGCAGAGCCGTGCAGGAAGGCCATGGCTGTCATGTTTATGCTCTAGAATTAGCGTGTTGCTTGCTGATACTCAGGCCTTGCTTTCAGTATTTTACCACCAATGGTATTGCAGAGCCCTTATTGAGCAACCACATCTAGATGCCTGAAATTCCCACACTTTTTTTTGAAGGATATATTATTTGTAAATTATCACTTGGATGACCATATGTCCTAGATGGCCTGGGACTATTCCAGTTTATGTCTGCTGTCCTGGCAAAATTATCAATAGCATCACTTTTAATCTCAGAAGTGTCATGGTATGGTTGATAAATTATGTTCTCACTCTAATTATTCACTCTATTACTTAATTATAAATCAAGTTGGACATGATCTTGAAGTGTTGATATTTTTGTATTAAATAATGTATTTGTAAAATTATTAGTACAGTTTTCTTTTTGTAGTTATGTTCTTGTGTAATTGCTGTATTATCATCATTTTGATTGATTTGTCTCTCTCCTCTGATTCTTTGTTATCAAGCATTTTTTCCTGATGGGAAAGTTGGAGTGGATAAGGTGGGCAAGCTTTGGGGGACATTGTCTCCTCAAATAGAGTACATGCATAAAAGTCTGAATCACATTTCTTTGAGATCCACTTCCTGTTGTAAAGCTTACTTCCTATTTCAGCGCATTCTTATTTTTGATCCAGAAGAAAACACATCTCAAATGCTTAACATTTACATTCTATCAATTCTATTCTATTGACTGTGGATGCAGTCAATTTAAATTTCAACACAGGTGCAGAAGAAGAGCAAGAAATACCTGGATGCCTCCCCTTTCTGAGAGTCAATGATGTGGTGGTTTCAAGACCCTTGCCTCTGGTTTGGGAACACAGACATTTCCTTATCCCTAGAGATGCTCTCAGTTCATGATCTGCTTTACACATGAATTTCTAAGTTCACAGCAAAGGAAATTTCTGGTTTGAAATGTGCTCTAGCATCCCTCAGTGGACATTGATATTCATGCTCTGTAGCGATGATGGTTTAGATCTGTTCTTGCCATTTATAAGTCAGCATATTGCGTAACCATAAAGACAGTCCTAGATCACATCCTCAGGGCTAAAAAGAAATCTGGGATGGCCTAAAGGAATCTGCAATGTGAGGAGAATATGATGTTGGCTGCTTCTTCCTATTTCCTTTTCTGCTTGGTGCTCATGAAATTCACTGCATGTCTGCTCTACGGCTCTTTGCTTTTAAAGGTTCTGGGGGAAAAAGGCAGCCTGTGGTCAAGATGCCTGGAAAATGTACAATGTTTTAGAGTGTGTATGTGGATACTCCCTACTTTTCTAGAGGGCAGACTTACAGAAGTCTGGAATGTTTATTTATTTAGCTCAGTTGGCTTATTTATTTATTTAGGCTTCTGGCCAGTGGGGAGATCTGAACCCTTGACCTTGGTGTTACAACACCATGCTGTAACCAACTGAGCTAACCAGATAGTCCAGGAATATTTAGAAACATGGTTAGAAACTAGAAGTTACTGAAAAGATCCTGTTTTTTGTGGCTGGCCAGTATGGGAATCCAAGCTCGTGAACTCCTTTAACCAAGTGAGCTAACAGGCCCACCTGGAAAAGATCCTTGAACTTCAGAAATTAGTGCTGTGAAGCTCAGTACTAAAAATCCTCCAACTCTCCTCCTGGGAAGAGACCCTTTGGTTATTTTCTCATAGCAGCTGGACTCAGGTTTTGCCCACAATGAATGTTCCCTTACACTTAATGGGCTTCACGGTTTACAACCAGGGGCTAGTGAACCAATTTAAATTTAACCATTTTACTTTCTTCTGATGAACACTCTCTAGAGAAAGTAAGTGGCACTAGATTTCCAAACTTGCCACCACAGATTTTAATTCAGGAAATCTGATGGGGGTCTAAGGATCTGTTTCAACAAACAACTGTCTCCCTAGGATTCTGTGGTGGGTATTCCTTGACCATGTGGTTTTGGTCGGAGAGCCAAGTCCTTTCAGACAGCTGGGGAAGCACCGAGGCACTGACTGGAAGAGTCCAGTCAAGGACTTCCTCCTCAGACCCAGTCCATGGTCTTGGATTCTTCAGATTCAGAATGAGGGGCAGATAGTAGCAAATTTGTTGCAGTGGGCCTGTGTTTTCTACAGGCCAGAGTAAGTCAGGAGAGCAGTGCACCTGTAACAGCTCAGAAGGTAGGTGAAACTTAAATACCTAGGAAAATGAGCAACTAGAGCTTCAAGTATTTCAACCTTGGGGAGAATTTGTTCTAGCTGATTACATTAGGGTCTCATCAGGGAATTGCAGTGCCTAGTTACTTACTGAACCTAAATATTTAATGAAAACCAAATTCATGGGAGGAAAAGTTAAGTCCCATGCTTGTTCGTTTCCTCGAGCCAGGGTTTAGATAGTACACGTGTGTATGAATATAAACACCCACACGGTGAGCTTCCAGATTTATTTATTTATTTTCTTTTTTTGGTTTTTTAGAGCTTCCAGATTTAAAAGGAAGCTGAACGGTCTAAAGTCAGTCCCCATTGGTTGATCCTGGCTGCTTGGCCTCCAGAAAATTATTTAACTTTGCTGTTTGTGAAGTTGGAAGCAGAGGATGGGAGTGACATATTTTGTCCTTTATAAATGTCATGGGCTGATTTATCAGACTTTACCCAAATGTCAGGAAATCTTCCACATATAAAAAGCCTGAAGTTACCGGAACAAAAGTCCATAAAAATATTGATTTAGAAATAAGTCAACTCCAATTTTTCCAGGAAGACAATGTACTTGGTTTTATGCATCCACTTCAGTAGCAGGTGTGAACACATGGAAATATTTACCTGGAGGAGAACCAAATAGAAAGCTGGCAGCCTTTCACACAGATCTTTTTAAGCCGTCGTGGTTACTTATCTCAGAGAAAATATAGTACCAGCTATCTCGGTGCCATCACCATATTACAGTTTTATGTTTTAAGGGCTTTACAGTTGTCCTCATTTCATACTCATCATCATTTCCGCAAACAAAATTTAGCAAACTTTTAGGTTCCACATAAAAATGGAAGATCTATACTGATTTGGCTCTGTCATGTTCTTTCCTTCCCTGGCTAAATCAGGGGAGGGCATATTTCCAAAATCCTTCTTCTTGAGGCCACAATTTGATATAGAGTTTGGATTCCCACCCAATTTAATATTTTGCCCCTCACAAGGAAAAATGGATCAATTGCTCAAGAGGGTTTTAGAGTTGCTCCAAATGACCATCAAATTCATTTCATTTTCAGAGACATACTTTCATGTCATTTGTTCTTTGAAATTAATGATTATTCCTGACATTCGAAGTAGAAAGAAGAGATCAGTAGCCTTGAGGGGACTGAAGCCCCTCAGAGTCGGTATATAGTATTATTTTCTTATAAAACTTTGTTCAAAAATCCATTCATGGGCTGGCAGTTAGCTTACTTCATTAGAGCATGGTGTTATAACACCATGGTAAAGTGTTTGGATCCCTATACCAGCCATCCACTGAAATAAAAAGAAAAAGAAAAAAAGAGAAAAATCCATTTGGGCAGTAGGATCAATACAGTCACAAGCGTGCAAGACAGACCTGCCTCGAGCTTAATTTCATGTTGCAGTGTTACAGGAAAGTGTCAGTATCCTGTACTACTCATTGATCATATGAAAGGGTATAAAATGCAATTAGCAATATCTTTTAAGTTTTCTCAAGAGTTAAAAATAATGAAAACAAAAGGATGTGTATGCTGACCCAAAGCTTATTCACTTCTTTGACCAAGATTGCCAATAGGATTCTGCTCATGGGGAGTCTTTTGAGACTGGATGGACACCAATTTATGGGCTTGGCACACTAGGTCACTGTTGGACAGGGAGAGGCAGGTAGCAATCACCTTGTGTTTCATTGCCAGGTTAATCCCCCTTCTTCCCTGTTTAACTTTCTTTTCTCCAGTGTGACTTCACAATTTGCACAGCATTTTATTCAGTTCAGCAGCCGCTCGGCTTTGATCATGCAGTCAGTACTCTGCCTTCAATTTTCTGCTGGTAAACTACTTCTCTGGAACCACTTCCTGGCAAACAAATTGGGTCACAACATGCTTGTCTTAAAGCTGACAGCACGTCAGATCCTCCATGCAATGTTACCCAGATCAACCTTGTCAGAGCCCCAGCAACACCCTGCTACTGCTGTTCTTATTTCTTAGTTTAGCAAGAAATGGCTTAATTTCCCATGAGTGAGTTTAACCCTTGAGTGAAAATTTGCTACGGCCTTAAAAATGAAGGAGTGTGCAGGGGAGAAAATGCAGACTGTGCATTCACCTCTGTTCTCTCCTGAAGGAGTAAGCATAACCATTTAACGCTAAGCAAGCCTAGGAAATGTTTTCACCCCCCCAGACTGCTGACAGGCTCTGACTGACTTCCTGTTTGAGCATTCACTAAAAAAACGGCTTTTTAACAAGTTTCATTCTGATGGAGAGGTAGACCAGAAACTGTGACTATCTCGATTTTTTGAGAAGTGTGGTTGTAAGGAATAGAGTTCTTACTTTGTGTTCAATCTGAAATAACCCGTTCAAATATTAATCTTTCAATAGAGAATGAATATAGATTATTATGAAGTTTTGTTCTGCATTTAACCACTCTGACTTCCTCTCACTAAGGCTGACCTGTCTGCGTGTCTAACCTGGCAACGGCAGACATGGTCACTGAACCTCTGGTACGGTGCCATTTCCCTGCAAACTAGCCAGGCACCTGGCGAAAAGGTGGTTATTACATTGGACCTCTTCCAGCATGGAGGGGAAAGAGATTTGTCTTCTTTGGAATAGACATGTGTTCTTGATATTGATCTGCCTTCCTTGCCTGTAAAGTTTCTGCCTTATTCACCATCATGGTGACTTCACTCCACACCATATTGCTTCTGATAAAGTAACTCATTGCACAGCAAAAGAAATGCAACAGTGGACTCATGTGCATGGAATTCATTAGTTTTACCACATACTCCATCACCCAGAAGCTGCTGGCTTATTAGGACAGTGGCATGGCCTCCTGAAGACTCTGTTAGGCTGTCAGGAGACACATCCTGAAGGCATGGGGCTCTATCTTACAGGATGCAGTAGGTAATATGAAGCAGAAACCAATATTGTGTGCCTCTTCTACAGACCAAAAACATGGAGCCATGAGTCAAGGTTGGAGGTAGGAGTGACTGTTCTCACTATTACAACTAATAACCCATTTGCAGAATTCCTGCATCCCATTCCTGCCATTTTGAGCTCTGCTGGTTTGAAGGTTTTGGTTCCCAAGAGAGGAATGCTTCCATGAGGGGACACAAAAATGTTTCCTTTGAATTGGAAACTAAGACTGCTAGATATCCATTTTGCTTTACTAATGCTGTTGAACCAAAAGGCAACCAATAACTACAGTAACGACAAAGAACAATAAAAAAAATTTAAAAAAGGAGAGAAAGAGAGAAAGAAAAACTGAAAGACTGAACTGTTGAGAATTCAGACCCTTAAGGAATAAAGGTTTGGGTGACCCCCATTAGGTAAATAATCGTGACCAACTGAGGTTCTGTCTGAGGGCAAAGAGAAGATGAAATGGGTAGTGGAAGAAGGAACACAGAAAAAGGAACTCATTTCTTTATGACTATTTACAGAAGTGAGGACTGTAGCAGCTGTGCATATTTTCTTCTTTGCCTTGTGCATGTGCACATGTACACACATGTGTGTGTATGTGGGTGCACATGAGTGCATGTATGGCATATATATTATAAATATATGTATATTAACTACTTTCAATATTTTATACAAGTTTTATTGGAGGCTAACTTAAAATTTCAGTCATTAGGGAGCAGAATATTCAGATAGCACAAATCTGAGGAATAATCAACACAGCGCAGAGATGGATAGTGTGACTGCCTTCAATGAATATAATACATGTTGGGACTCTGCCTCTCATCATTTTGAGGAGAGAGTGAGACTATCTTCCTTTGTATGAAGGATAGTTGCATCTTGTTAGGCAGAAACACAGAGTTTGTGTTTCTTGTTCAAACATGAGAATGCTTCAAAAAGTTTGTGGAAAAGTAGAATTGAAAGATAATATGAATCTTTCCATGAACCTTTTGAGGACCCCTTATATGTGTAAAAGGATGTGTGTGGGTTCTGAGTAGCCAAAGGGTTGGATGATAGCCAGTCATTAATCTAAATTATTATCTCTTAGCTCCAAGCCCACCCTCTATATGACTTGTAGTGCTTTGACTAATGTCAGAATCCTGCCGACATCGCCAATTGTAAAGCTCTTAATCCTGTTCATGATGCCAATTGTAAAGCTACACAGCTACGCCAGTTGTGGTGCTCTTTTACCTGCCTGCAATCCTGCCCTGACTGGGCTATTTGTTGAGCTAGGGCTGGGTCTGGAGCTCACAGACCCCTCAAGCTGGTTCCCGACTGGGTCAAAAACCCTTCATATGCCAGACTGGGTCACCAGACCCTTTACACACAGGTCTATGAGTGAGGTAACTGGCAAACAGGTCCTTGGAAACCGTAGGTTGGAAAGCATGGCTGCATGTGTGGCAGCCACCCAAGGCAGTCAACACCAGCAAAAGTGACAATGCTGCACAGGCGCACTCTAACCATCCACACACAACCTATTAACAAGGAATGCACTGCACCACCCCCAACCTGCCCCGAGGTGAGAGGGCCTGATTAAATTGATCTATTTTCCCAACAGACTCCAGTTTGAAAGGCTAATGCTGAGATTCTACAAACCGTATTTCTGTTTTGCCAGCCGCTCCCTGTTAGATTCTGCCAATAGGGAGCACTAGAGTGAGAGCCTGGGAGGCTGGAGGGTGAGAAATTGCTCCATTCTGTTTGCTTCCTAAGAACTTCTTGACTTCTTCCTATTCCAGTGTTACCTATTCTTGCTTTTTCAGCCTGACAATGGCTGCTTATTTTTGTAAGCTGAATCCAGTTTGCAGATTCCCTAACATTTGCAAAAGCAGCCTCATTATACCCAATCAGCCCCAGACACTAGCACCACCTGGCTCTGCCCCTTCTTCTAAGCCTTGATAGTTTCTACCACTTCCCTCTTGGTCCCCAAACCTAGTTTCGCCACCTCTACGCTATCTTACTGTTGTTTTCCTTTTCTGTTACTAAGTTAACAATTCTTTCTACTTGGTTCACAATTCTGGATGTGAATTTTTTTCTGGTGTCGGACTTCCATTTTCACCTAAGATGTAGTAACAGGGGCTGGATTTAACTTCTCACCTGAAACAAAAGAAACATCCAGACAAAATATATGAAACAATGGTGTTCAAGACACTGGATTCAGCTAATGAAGCACAGTGATGCTGAGAGAAGGGAAATTATTGAGCTGAGCCCTGTGATTGCCTGCTTACCACCTTGAGAGAGTTTTCAGGCTGCGGTGCAAGGAGGGGAGCCCAGGCAGAGCCCAAGGGGTGTCCTTGAGCTGCAGAAATTGAGGGAGTGGTAAGCTGGTTGGCTGGAATTTGCAGAGCAGAGCATTGGAGAGGAGAGAACCTCTCTTTGAAAGACATAAAGAGAATGAAAAGACAAGCCACGATCTGGGAGAAAATATTTGCAAATTAAAGATCTGATAAAGGACTTTTATCCAGAATAGATAAGGAACTTTCAAAGCTAAATAAAAAGGAAACACTCCAGTAAAAAATGGGCAAAAGATTTAAATAGACCTGTATTAATCTGTTTTGTGTGGCTATGACAGAATACCTGAGACTGGGTAATTTATAAAGAACAGAGGTTTATTTGGCTTACGATTCTGGGACAGCTGCATCTGGTGCATGCTCAGGCTGCTTCTACTCATGGTGGAAAATGGCAGCTGCAGGCACAAGCAGATCACGTGGCAAGAGGAAGCAAGAGAGAGAGAGGGGAGGTGCCAGGGTCTTCTTAAACAGCCAGGTTCGTGGGAACTAATAAAGCGAGAACTCACTCACTAGCCCCATCCCCAGGGAGAGCATTAATCCATTCATGAGGGATCCGTCCCCATGACTCAAACAGCTCCCAACACTGCCACATTGGGGATCAGGTTTCCACATGAGTTCTGGAGGACAATACATCCAAACTCTATCAAGACCCTTCACCAAAGAAGATATAATAGTCAGAAAATAAGCATATGAAGAGATGCTCAACATCAATAGTCATTTGGGATATGCAAATTAAAGCCACAAGGAGATACCACAACACACCTCTGGCAGAATGTCTAAAATTTAAAAAACTGGTCATATTATGTGTTGGTGAGGACATGGAGAAACTGGTACTCTCATAGACTTCTGGTGGGAATGCAAAATGGTACACTTCGGAAAAAGTTTGGCAGTTTCTTAAAAAGTTAAACATATTATGTACCATATGATCCAGCCATTCCACTCCTATCTAGTTACCCAAGAAAAATGAAATTGCATGTTTGCCGTGAGCCATGCTGCTATAGGGAATGGCATGGGAGGCTGAGGAGTGATACCCCTTGTTGGCAGGCTACAAGGGGGTCCCATGTGTATGGTACGGCTCCATGGAAGTTCTTGTTTGTTCACCTTTGGTTGCTTGACAAGGCTTCCCAGAATTAAACAGCCTATCTTTTGGCTTAGTATGGCTTTGGGAAATTCCCTGGAGTTTCTCAAAGGACATATTAATAATACATCAAAATTAACTGGTTTATTTAAAAAGGCATTGTCAGTACTAAAGGTGTTTTTGATGCATGTTCCTGGTATGGGTTGGCTCCATTTAATTTTGTTATTAATCTTCCTTGTTAGTGATATGTGCATTAACCCATTGTGGCTGTGGTCATGCTCTTGTA
>NW_007727901.1:11328-11771 GCF_000696425.1 Galeopterus variegatus
CAGGGAAATAAAAGGTATAAACATTGTGATTTTGATTATAAATTAAAATGATCAATATAGGCTATAAGCAATATTAAATTGTTAACCATAATTAATCAATGTTATTAAAATTAAGAGTAGCAAGTATAAGTAAGATTTAAAAAAGTGTTAAATTGTAAGTTAAGAAGGTGAAGAATTATAGTTTAAACTAAAAGTCTGATGCTCTTTAATGCCAAGCCTGCTGCTATTGTATAGTTTCCTGGCCACAAGCCACAGGCTTTGGGGTGAACTATTGATGCATGAGAGGGTGCTTTTATCACAGCATGAGTGCTTTGGACCTTTCTGATTTTTCTTTTTCTATAGAGATAAAATAATAAATGTTTTTTTTTTAAATTTTTTTTTTAAATTTTTTTTTTCCTTTTTGTCTTTTTTTGTGTCTGGCAACGGATCGCAACCCTCAGTGT
>NW_007727901.1:12115-16844 GCF_000696425.1 Galeopterus variegatus
CCAGTGAGCGGGAACCGGTCTGTATGTGGGATCCGAACCCTCGGCGGGAGCGCCGCCGCGCTTCCCAAGCGGTGCACTGTAGCAGTGCGCCACCGGGCCGGCCCAAAATAATAAATGTTTTGATTAAAAGATAAATCATCATGTAAAAGGTTAAGTAAAAACATATAAATAAAGCAAGATTCATGTGGTTGGTGTCCACACTTGCACTAGACACTTGTGGTCCGCCTTTTTCTTTTTTCCTCATCCCATCCACACCACCTATTCAGATCCAACGAATCCTGTGGAGCTGGTCTCCAGCACATGTTTATGCAAAGACTTGTACCAGAATGGTCATAGCAAAAAATAGATAAATTTAAAAATAATTGTACTAAGTGAAAGAACCAAGACAAAAAAGAGTACATGTATGTATTTCCATTTATATAAAATTCGAGAAAAGGCTAACAAATCTACAGAGACAGAAAGCAGACCAGTGATTGCTTGGGTTGGGAGTATAGGGAGGGACATGAGAGAGGGATTGCAAAGGGATTACTTTGGGGGGTGGATAGGTTTATTATCTTAATTGTGGTGATGGTTTCACGAATATATACCTATGTCAAACTTAAATCATACATTTTAAACACGTGTAGTTTAATGTATATAGATTATATACCAATAAAGGTGCTAAAAATTAAAAACAATTCAGAAAGCTGTTAGGATAATGCTATTTAGACAAAACTACACAAATATTCCTTTCAGCAGCTAACGAACCTACTTTGCTCCTGCATCTCTGGCTTTGTACTGCATGCTCAGGAGGGAGCTTTCATCCTGGGGCAAGCAACCCCCAGCTCTAGGTCTTGGGAAAGATTTGTGTTATTTCATACTGTGGCCCCTATGTGTGCAGACAGTAAGGAATAAAGTTCACAGCCATAATCCTCAAATGGAGAGGAGGTGAAGGGATAGTGGGATTACTGCTTGATCAAGAATGAGGGAGGGCAAGAGCCTACACTTGCTTGGGTCCAGAGAGTATTGGCCATTCTGTCACCCCATTATCATGTGCGGTGGGGGATGAAAACAAAGAAAAATATATGGCTAAAACTATGTATGCACGTGTAGCCTAGGGGCAATCAGAAATGGAGCAAGCAACATTCTCAATGCATAATTGTACTTTTTGGGGACAGGAGGCATGCTTATGTCTATAATATGCTTAAAAATAGGTGCAGAGCTCTCTGCAAAAAAACAAAACAAAACAAAACAAAAAAACAAAAAAGAAGAAAAAAGGTGTGGTGATGGCAGGACAGAGGGATAGAGGAATGCATGCTTCTCTGTGTGCCATGCTTTCTCACTTCCATGTATCAGAAGGCTTTTCATAATCAAGGTCATTTTCAGAAAGAACAAAGTGAGTCTTCCTGGAAGTATTCTTAGAAACCCGAGGAGAATCAGTTGCATGATTCATCAAGACCCATTGAGATAGTGGCCTTGTCTGTGGGAAGCAAGGGTCATCTTTCCCTCCTGCTCTTCATTACCACATACTGCAATTATTGGTATGGTGGGTGCTCTGTGAGTGAGCGTGTGTGTAGACAGAAAGAGAATGACACTACATAAAGTGGTTAGGAACATAGAGATAAAAGAAACTGCAAGAGGTAAACAGTTAGGTCTTCAGTTTATTTCAAATTAGAAAAGGGTTTAGCATCTGTACACAAAGAAATGCTAGAAATTCAGTGGTCAAAGATGCTTCATTCATGACTCTGATTTATTTCTTAATTTTTATTTGTTTATTTTCTTAAGGCAAGAATATGGTACCATCATCATCATTAGCAGACAGACTTAAAAGAAGTTCATGAAAAGAATATTACATCACTGGGCTCCTTTGACAGTGGATGACCCCAAATGACAGTATAACTATCTGATGTGTAGAATTTTGTCTTTTAAAAAAATGCTTGAGAGCGAAATCACCTGGGCTATGTATGACATGTTAGTGTCCACGTCCTTTGGATCACCAGTAACAAAAAGATAAACAAGGAACCATCATCTGAATTTCACCATTGTTAGGATACCTAAATCAAAACAGCATGGAAAACAATTCATATTTAAGTCAGAATTTTTTTGGTTTGACTCCATGAATTTATGAGTTGTAAAAGGCAAGAAAAAACATCTTAAAAATGTGTCTGCGATGGTTTCAAAGAATTGCATAAATGAAAACCTGGGAAATACCTTACAGTATTGTGAGTATATGTAGGAAGGCATCTGCAGTGTTCACAAAGCTTGAGAGGTCAACAATTATAATCGTATTTCCAGTTTATGGAAGATTGGTAATTTCTATTCACCAAAATAGTATATGTTGAATCATTGATTAAAATGTTAGAATGCACAGAAATAGCATTACAACTGATAGTCTTTTTATTATTATTTTTTCTGATTCTGGAAAGGTAATACCCAAATTTTTGAGGGCAAGGTATATGGTGGACATTTGCCATTATTTTAGCCACTTAGCATCTGAAACCCCTTTCTATGTTATGAGAATTCCCTACATTTGTATCAAGGTGGTAGAGGCTGAAAAGCCCCAGATGCTCACTTTCCCATGCTTTGTAATTAATATGCAGGCACCTGACCTGGGCTTCACCTTCAGATTCACCTGCACCAGATTTTGACTGGGGAGCTGGTAGTGTAAAACTAAACAAACAGCAGCAGCCTCCCCAAAACAAGAACATAACTGAACCTAGAAATGATTTCTCTTACTTTGGACAAGCCAACTGCAGTGGTTGTTGGGAAGTAAAGTTCCAGGTGCAGAACCAGCAGCTGTGCTGTCGGGCTGGCAGGTGTGAGATCTGAGTCCTGCTGACAGCCACCCAATCTTTTAATTAACTTATGTGATTAAGAAAAAGGTAATGACTGCTCATTATACAAAATCTGTAGAATACAGAAAAGGTCAAAGTGTGTGTGTGCTTTCATGTGTATGTATGTATGTATGTATGTATGTACACACACAAACATATGTAGGATTTTCTTTATAAAACTGGAATCATACCACATAGTTTTATGCCTGCCCTTTTAATGCAATTTTTAATTATATTTTCTATGCCTGTCTTTGAGATATGTATGTACACACACAAACATATGTAGGATTTTCTTTATAAAACTGGAATCATACCACAGTTTTATGCCTGCCCTTTTAATGCAATTTTTAATTATATTTTCTATGCCTGTCTTTGAGATACAATTCTAAATAACTACATCATTTAACTGTTCTGCTATTGAATATTTATACTTTTTATTGCTTTTCTGTCAGAAGCCCCCAAAGATTATTCCTGTATATAAAACTTTGACTACATCTTATTGCTACAGGATAAATTCCTAGAGGGCAGATTGCTAACTCAGTGAAATTTGAACCTTTCTAAGGCTATTCATACAGTTGTAAAACTGTCCTCCAAGGGTGGCTGACCCACTCTTAAATCTCTAATGGGTTCTGAATATAAAGCATTGACATTGAACTTTTATAAAACTGGAATATCAGATGTGAAAATATTTGTAAAAATAATGAATATGGGGCTGGCCTGTGGCTCACTCCCACAGGAGAGTGCGGTGCTGATAACACCAAGGCCACGGGTTCGGATCCCATATAGGGATGGCTGGTGTGCTCACTGGCTGAGCGTGGTGCTGACAACACCAAGTCAAGGGTTAAGATCCCCTTACCTGTCATCTTTAAAGAAAAAAAAAAATAATGAATATGGTACCTGTTATAATAGTATATTACCTGCCTGACAAGGCTATGATAATGTGACTTTATCACATTTAATCCTCACACTGACACTTTCACTGGCACTTTCAGCCTCCTCCATAAAATTGGGGGGAAATGGCCAAATATTTTGCCTAAGGCCCCACAACTCAAAAAATGTGGACCCAGGAATCAAGCATTGATTTCCTGATTTTGAAGTTTTCAAAGTTTATACCACTGTAACTCAAGAACTTAAATCGTCTTTGAGTTCTGACATGAATACTTGAGGGGAAGGAAGTATGAAGTGAGTTGAAGTAGTAGATAGGAGGTAGAAAAAGAGTTAAAAAGCATAGTAAATCCTAGTTAAAAGAATTTACAAACTGACAAAACAGTGTTAGCAGGGTATTTTAACCAATTAGTATTTATTAAAAGCCAGTGGTGCACCAGGCACAGGTGTTGTCCAGTGGGCTAACAAATACAAACGATGTAACCAATTTACTTATTAGCTTATCTGATTAAACAAAATACATTTCATAGAAATGATTATAAAATGCATTACAGATAGAAACAGAATATCTTTTATACTTATCGTTCTTATGGTACCCTAAATAATTATTAATAAAAACCAACCAACCCATATGGTAAATAAAGTTAACAAACCACCAGTTATTTAATTTAGTCAGCAAAGGAGAAAAACATAATATTGTCATGCTGAACTGGGGTTCAGCATTCAATACAGACATCCTGTTCCAAACTGCTAACACAGTCCACCTATAATCTTAAAAATTCACTGTTTTTCATCCTGTATTAAATCACTATTACGCCTTTTGGTTTAAAGATTAGTTTTGGTTTTAAGGTAAGTTTAATTTAGTACTTCAGTCCCATGCCTCACAGATTCTTGACCTGAGGTGGGTTAGAATCACTCCAATTATGTATCGATTACAGGATCAAAACAAAACAAAGCGAAACATAAACGGGGTGGTTTCTTCTACTTTGCCTGATATTCTTGTCGAAATTGAACTGAGATATGCAGATAAT